>NW_019385041.1:0-48107 GCF_000671375.1 Centruroides sculpturatus
TAAAAATATATTTAAATATTTCAAAAACTAGTCTAAGCATCGGAATTATTCGAGGATATGAAGTGAAGAAGAGAAGATTTTGCAATGTATAAACAGTGACATATAATAGGTTGCAAACAATGTTAGATTGTTTCCAGAAAAAAAAGAAGTATAATAGTGTTGGATTTGTCTATATTGTATAATATCTGACTTGAGTAGAATTTAATATAAATGTCATTCACAACCAAATGTGGCAATATCTGTACAATTATTTTTAAATCTGAAAATGTCTCCACTATAATTTATCCGCTAGAAAATGCAGATTTAGAAAACAAATATAGTTAAAGGTAAAGCGTTTATTATGAAAAGAAATTAAACTAAATTTTAACATAAAGAGTTGTATTCTTTATCTTTTTTTAAAAGAGGTATCATGGGAATAAAATAAACAAAAAACGTCTTTAATTCTCATCTTGTTATCATATATATCATTTTCATTTTGTTTCATTTCGTAAACTTTTTTATTTTTTTCAGAAATTTATCAACAATAATCAAAACATTTAAGTAAATCATTAAACACTTAAAAATAAGAATTTCTTTAGCTTCAGTGAGACATTTTTAAGTTTTTGTATTAAATTACAAATTAATTGGTTTTATAAGGTTATAGTTGTATTTAATTATAGATTCTTTCAAACATAAATCTTTTTATACTACAATTAAAGAATAACTTTAATATATTTATATATAAAAATTGCATAGCTTCAACATTGCGTTTCGTTTATATAGCTAAGGAAATCTTTGATGCGACATTAGCTCATCGTTGTGAATCAAAAATTATGAGCGTGTCACTAGCTCAAGGAAGTTGAGAACCACTACTATAAAAGCATGAAGAACGTGATTACTTTAATATAATCTCAGGATAGAGTTAATTTTAAATATATAAATTCTCGTTAACTCGTCGTTTATATCAAAACTGTTTGTATTATAAACCAGATAAATTTCATTATTTCTTATTCATATTTAATGTTTCAAATACTTTAAATGCTAATTAAATAAAACGTTTCTGTTTGTTTTAGATATATGAATTAAACAAAGCGTCACGAGATATTATATTCTTCTTTTGTTATATTGATTAAAAATTTATGTAATTTTTATAAAAACAGTTCTATTTAGATCTAGGTATAAACGTGACATTCAGAAATTTATCGATTTCTATAGTAGTATTAAGTTCATTTTCTTTTGCTAGTTTAGTATAATCTAAAACATATTGAATAATTAAATCATAATTATAAATATTATTTCAATTTTTATAATTGTCAGAGACATCTTGTCACAATTACAAAACCAAAATTATTTTTCATTCCATTTTCTATTGGCACATGATGCAGTTAGTTATATACTATTTGTATTATTGAAGTTTCGCGTCTCAAGGTGCCAATTTTACTTTATTTTTTTAAGTAAAGTAAAATTTATTTGTCAATAAATTATTTTCACAAAATTAAGCAAAAAAAATTTTCCCACTATACCAAAAGTAGAATGTTGAATAATCCGTTCCACCTATCGGTTTCCTTTTTTTATCACACTACAAGGTACTAAGGATTCCTTTAAATTATATCGTTTTGTTTTAGGAAATTGTACTTTTGCTACAATATTGTAATCACTTATTACCATCGTCATTACATTCGCACTAATAAAGTTTCATTTGATTCCGATGCCTCCTTTTTTTGAATAACTTTTTTGTCAATAAGTGTATTTAATTATTAGTACTTTGGCAGGCGTGTCTTTCTTTTTAGAGGCCATTAATTTTATTACTATTGTTATTAATATGAGTAAAAGAAGGATAACTATATTGTAGATTGAATAATTTTATATTCGATGACCAATAAATTTGATTCTACTTTAATATTTAGTAAAGAAATATTTGAAATTCCTGAAATTAGATACAAAGTAAATACAGAAATTTTAAAATTAAAAATACACATTATTATTAATTTTTACTTATTGATTATTATTCAATATATGAATAAAATTAACAAATAAATCTGGGAAAAATTAAAGGGTACAAAAAATTAATTTCTAAAAGTAAAGGAATCAAAATCGTTTATGATTTACGGAAAGAAAAAAAATGATGATTTATTGTCTATGGTGTAATTTAGTTGCGTGTTGTTTAGCTATTCAAAAGGCCTAAAACAACCTCACCCATGCGCAAGCCATTAAATTATATGAAAATAACAATAAGTTTCAGTTGCCATTGTAAATTAAATCTGGTTTACGGCTGCTTTCTTCGTTTTTATTCTGAATCTTTCACTTAAATTGTTGCATTAACGTCACTTCTCGTAGACGGCCGAATGGCAAAGGCAATTGAGGCTTCAACCTACCGCTCTGGGATCAAAACCAGACAAGCAACCATAGGAATTTTCCGGAAAAATGGAATATCTTTTTGTCGAGTCCAGTCTCTCCACGGCCGATCACACATTTGGATCGGGTGAATAACGTTGGATTATCCTCCGAGTGGATAATTATACCCCTGTGAGCCTGTCCGAACCCATGTTGGGTATGATTAAAAACAAACTCTTAATGAAGATAGGTCTATGAGATTAATATTAATTTAATATTTTAAAATCAGTTTTTGTAAAAGTGTGATTCTGTCCTGTGATATCTTAGATCGTAGAGATAAATTCTCATCTTTAATACGATTGAATATTAGGTGTTAAATATTTTTGGATGTACAAATTTACTAAATTTGTAAAATAATATTCAATTTATTAGCTGAACGGAAATGTTTTTCAATTGAGTTAGATCTGTGTTATGCAGAAATGCATTGAATGAATATCGAATATGTTAATTAATATCTGGTAAAAAGTATTGGCATACTTTGACGATAAATAAAGTATTCTAATAATAAAATTCGAATTATCTTATACAATTTCATATATTAGATTACACGCAGTAAAATGTAAAATATCACGAAGTTATATTTTTTTTAAGTTAAAAATTCTTTGAATTTTAAAAATGAATTTTCAAACTTAAATTAAGCAAAAAATTTATTTTAGAAAGTTATTTATTTTTTTCGTTTAACTTACAATTTTATATATTTACCAATTGATTAAATTTATTACTAACTTTTTAACTTCTACGCAAAATTTGATTCTGAACTCATGACTCAAAGTATTTACTTTGAGAGTCACGCTAGAACAGAACAGAAATGTATAGAATAGTAACATATTACAAATACTATATTTAAGCTATTTTTATTTAAAAGTATAAATTCAGAAGTCTAGAGTAAATAAATAAGTGAAGTCTGTTTATATACAGTATATATATTGAAGTGAGATTTTCAACGGTAAAATTTTTGAAAAATAGTAGACTTAGGCCTAATTAGACATTAGCCATCTTCAATTATATAATATTATGTTAAGATTTTACATTGATAAAAATATATTTAAATATTTCAAAAACTAGTCTAAGCATCGGAATTATTCGAGGATATGAAGTGAAGAAGAGAAGATTTTGCAATGTATAAACAGTGACATATAATAGGTTGCAAACAATGTTAGATTGTTTCCAGAAAAAAAAGAAGTATAATAGTGTTGGATTTGTCTATATTGTATAATATCTGACTTGAGTAGAATTTAATATAAATGTCATTCACAACCAAACGTGGCAATATCTGTACAATTATTTTTAAATCTGAAAATGTCTCCACTATAATTTATCCGCTAGAAAATGCAGATTTAGAAAACAAATATAGTTAAAGGTAAAGCGTTTATTATGAAAAGAAATTAAACTAAATTTTAACATAAAGAGTTGTATTCTTTATCTTTTTTTAAAAGAGGTATCATGGGAATAAAATAAACAAAAAACGTCTTTAATTCTCATCTTGTTATCATATATATCATTTTCATTTTGTTTCATTTCGTAAACTTTTTTATTTTTTTCAGAAATTTATCAACAATAATCAAAACATTTAAGTAAATCATTAAACACTTAAAAATAAGAATTTCTTTAGCTTCAGTGAGACATTTTTAAGTTTTTGTATTAAATTACAAATTAATTGGTTTTATAAGGTTATAGTTGTATTTAATTATAGATTCTTTCAAACATAAATCTTTTTATACTACAATTAAAGAATAACTTTATTATTTTAATTATAAAATTGGAAATTTTGTAAAAATTATTAAAACAACATTTAATAGTAATAGAAATGATTCAATTCCCAATTATACAGTATAAATAACCCTAAAGTTTAGAATAATAAATGTAAACTTTTACAATACTAAATGTATTGTAAAAGTTTACTTCTAGGAAAATAAATAAACATATTTTTTGTCTATTTTTAATATTTTTCTTATAATCTTATTAAATTTTTACACATTTAATAATTTATAAAAATTGAAATTTCATGTGTAAAATTGAGATAACAACGCATAATTATAAGTAAAGATTTTTATTTTAAGTTATTATCATTTGAATAATACATAAAAAAGAATTACTTTATATTAAGTAAAATATTATGTTCATAATTTTACGAAGTAATGCTAAGAACTTGAAACTTTTGTATTGATAAAATGTCAAATATTAAAGCTTACGCTCTCATCTTTTTAAATTCGGTTTGCATTGATTCGAATATTATAATTAAACATTTTGAAAATTCTTAATTATAATTACAGTACAATCTCGGTAATACGGCCGTTTGTTAGTTCAACACGTCCATTAATCGACTCTCGGAGTGTTTTCAAATTGTATACAAGCTTTCCACAAGTGAAAACACCAGTTTCCACTGAATTTGAACTTTGCAACACCTTCTCACCGAACTTGGCATATTATGGAGCCCAAGCTCGAATACGATATTAAAGACTGTTAGACCTGTCATTTAAGGCTGCTCAAAAAGGATACGATATCTTATAACACAATAAGATACTGTTTAAATATAAAAATTTTCACCAAAAAGATTATAACTCCTACTAAATTTTCCACGGTAGTTTCAATTTCCCACTAAATTTAGTAGAAATCTACCAAATTGACATCAGCAATGGCATAACGTTCAGATGTTTTGATCATTAGTTCCAACTTGTTTTGCTGCACCATAAACGAGTTTAACAGCATGAAATCAACTTTTAATGCGCTCAATTGTTTTCATTTCGTCAATTGTATTCATATTTAAGCACATTTTTATTGCGTTTAAATCGCAAAAGCATTAAAATAGATAAGCTTTAAATAACCCGGCAAGCTCCTTAATCCGGCACTATTCCGTTCTCTACCAAGATCGTACTGTATTATAATAATACTTCGCTTAATGTTACATTGTATAGCGCTGTTTTCATAAATTGTCCTTATATCTGAAGAAGCAAGCTTTAAAATGACAAAAATCCATTATTTACGCGTCCAAACACATAACTTGTCAAGAGCAATCACCATTGTTTACATTCACTCAGTGAATCAGAACTCTTTACACACATACATTTGCATTCAGCAGCATTAGAGTTTACAGTGTGTATACGTACAGTACAATACATTTTATATCTCAAAGATTCTAAATGAAAACTTTATTATTTAACCACGCCTAAAAATAAAAATTAATAATTTACGTCAAAAATAATGAATACTGCATACTTTTAAATTAATATGCCTCAATGTCTTTAATTTATTGTAATATTATTTCGTCCACTAGTACGTACAGTACCTATTAACAGGACTTATTAAACTGGCTTTAAGGATACTGCAACTCAATTTCGCAGATTATAAAATTTTTGTTTTATTTAATTTACATGAGTTGCAGTATCCTTAAAGCCAGTTTAATAAGTCCTATTAATAGATACGTACTAGTGGACGAAATAAGATTACAACTGCATACTTTTTCTCAACTCATTTTTTTCTATTTATAAAAGTTCCAAAATGTCCTCGAATTTTTGATTAAATAAAAATTGCATTCGTAACATATTTATCCAATGTTTACTTAATATAGATACAGATCGGTTCAAAAGTCAGTTAACCACGTAAAACTCTCGACCAATCAAAAAATTTTTAGAGCTATAACGCTAATATAACTCTTTAAAAATTATTAAATAAAATTAAAAATAATCTAATACTAATATTTTTATGATGTTGACAACTTTCTTAATCACAAACTAAAATCTTAAATAATATATTATTTAAGATTTACCTCAATATTCAATGGTAAATAAGTGTAAAAGAAAAACGAACACTTGCTTGGGCCCCAACTTAAAGGATGCCAAATAGAAACAATTATATAAAATTCGAAGGGTTCGGAAATTGGCACCTTTACTTTCGAAAAATAACAGTTTTCTTTTATATTACATAAATACACATTTGATAAAACTTCTATACACGTGTTAAAATAAATCAAATTTGTGATGATATGTTGCATTCAACTAGTTTTTTAGAACAAAAATGCAAGATATTTTACTATCGATTCTCTTCTAAACTGGCTAATTTTAATAATACAATTTCTGCAATGGTATGATCATTAGAAAAATAATTAAAACACCATAACATATACCGAATAATGTTCTAACATAATTAAGACAACTTTATCGAATCATTTTCTAATATAATTAGAAAACTTAAATAATGTAATATAATAGCACAAGCAGAGATAACTTGATGATACAGTAAGAATTGTCTTATTCATGAAATTATTATTGTTGTAATTATATTTATTAATACATGATGCTTATCTCTTATTCTATACTTCTTAAATAGTCAATTATATAAATTATATTATATTATGAATATATGTTCGTAAAGTTTTTAGATAAATTATTTCTACTCTTAGGCAAATTACAGAGGGGAAAAATATAAATGAAGCGTTTAAAAACAATATAAAAACACATTGCTTAAAAACTTAATAATAATATCCAGGAGAGTAATAGAAGTATTGAAATCGGTCAAATTTTGATCCATTGGGTTTTTTGCATTTCTTAACGTTTTAAGATCCCGATTTTAAACAAACAAAAAACTGGGAGCAAAAATTCTATACGTAGGCCTATATGTGTACGGAGCAAACTTCTGTATTTTGTTTTATATCTCAGGTCTCCGCTAAATTTTAAATTTTCGGTTCGTTGCAATACTTCTGCAGGTATATAGGGGAGTACACGACAACTGGGCGACCGTCATCTGAGCGATAGAAACTTAAAAATTTTTGCACGTTTATGAAACATACGACTTGACGGATATTAATTATTTATTTATTTGTAAATATTGGTAAAATATATATAAATATAAATATAGTTAAGACTTACGAAGTACGAGTTACGAGTTATTTCCAACTTAGGTAAAGGAAATACATACTGTAGCATTGCTAATTATTTTGCCAGAACGGTTAACAAAGCACATTAAAGAAAAGCGGTTCTTCGAAAACAAATTATTTCGAAGAACTTTTATACTTTTTTGTTTTAATTTATATTGTATTTAATGTATAATGTAATGTATTTTTATTTTAATGTAATTGTTGTCTTTGTTTTTACGTATACTGTATTTGTTAATTTTGGGGGAGAGATATCAACTGTTCTTCGAGACTTTTCTATTTACTTGTAAACATAAGTAAATATGGTATATAATCTATATAAATATGCTTGTTAATTACAAAATCGTTCTTTTAATTCGTAAATTTAAATAATATTTTTTAAGAAACGATTAACTTGTTTCTTAAAAAATTTTTAAATTTACCGGATAGTAGATTAATAGAAAATACAGTCGACCCCCCCTATAACACGGTAGATACGTTCCGTTCTTTATGAATCTATTTTGTACGAGTCCTTGCCAATCACAGCCCGGCACCTATGCACTTTACGGACTACGGCTGTTTGAAAGATTTTCTTCCATAAAATTAATCGATTCTAGACTAATTTGACTCAAAATTCCCAAAACACGTATAATTTTTTGGGAATAATCCGTATAAACTATGCTATAAACAAAAAATTGTAGGATTACTTACCGAGTGTGCAGCGTCGCCATTGCTCATGCATGTTTTCGTCGCGGAGCAGCGCACCAAACGGAGGCCGCGATTTCTGATAAGTTATTTTTCTGCGAAAACTTCGTTGAACTTTGGATACATCATTAATATAAATAATTTTTATGGCCGTTGAATAAGAAATGTTTCTTTCACAAGAAATGTATAAAATTAGTACTGTATTAGACTTACGGTACCTAATTTACATACTGTACAGACGATAATAAACTCAACTTACTCGCCTAAACTCTCTGTAGCGTGGCGCTAAACGGCGGAAAGTAGTTCGGCTGCCCGATGACGTTTTACCGAATTATAGGAGTTTTTTTTACCATGTTTGTACGGATACCGTCGCAATTTTTCGCCGTCATATAGGAATCCGAACTATAGGAACCCGTGTTATAGGGGGGTCGACTGTAATGGTAATTTTTATAAATGAAAACAAGAAATTGTATTTTGTCTATTGTTCATCTTTTATTTCGTGCCCAGCTGTTCATCGCCCACTCGCTGTCGCCCAGCTGACGTGTCCCTATATAGGGCATTAATGCTCTTATACTTTGGAAATTATAGATCAAGGTGAGGAGATAGAGGGGATGATGTCTTATATAGAGTGTAATCAGACTTTCCAATAACGAGTAAAAGTTTCATTTACAAATTATAAACAACTCATCCCTACCCCCAAAATAAAGCTTTTTTCCTTTTTCAGAACTTTTAGAAATTATAATTGAATATTGAACTCCATTCCTGATACCCTTAATTTCCTGTTCGAGTGCTAGAAAAATCTTGCAACAGCCTTTGCCAGTCTTTTTATTATTATTATTTTTTTAATTTATAAATTTGATTGTTGTACTTACGTTAGTCTTGAACAGATAAATAAATCAGCTGTCTTCATAAACCATAACATTGGTTCTATCAATAATAAATTAGTTACATTTATGACTTAATTTTAACAAATTAAAAATTAAAAAAAATGTCTGTTCAAGATTAACTACAACCATTGATGAGTTTTTATTATTGTATAGTACAATTTTAATTAGTTTTAATTTAATATTTTATGTAATGTATACACAGTGCACTGATTTAATATCAGTCTCTAAACTTTGTTTTACTGCAATATTTTAGATATTTATTGTGCTTACTGCCATGTGTCTACTCTTTAAATGGGTTAGTGAGAGGTTTAGTTTTTTTCTAAATACTGTAATTTAAAATATTAGATCAGTTTAACCTTTCTTGTAATATATACAGCATGTAGAAAAAAGAATCTTGATTATATACATTATATTATTAATATGTTATTAAAGCCACGTCATCGACATTCTCTAGGAATCATCAGTATTTCTCGATCAATACTTTTTCTCTCTTACAATATCAATAATTTTGTCAACTTCGAAATTATAGATTTCTTGTATAACTCCAGTGCCGGATTAACCGTTCCCGGAAAGCACTAGCCTCTGGTATTTGTCAGAATTGCCAGACAGCCAGTACGATTCTGCTTTCTTCAATGATAAAAATCGAGGTTCGTAGGTTCAGATGTTACTATTTATAGGCATATAGGGCAATGTTTAAATATTTCAATATTTATTAAAAATTACCGGTTTTTCTTTTTTCGTTTTTATCTCTTTCCACCCTATAAACACTAACAGGATACCCAATGTCGGTTCGGCCAGAACCACAATCAGATGACGGAATAATGAGAGACGGAGTGCGACATATAAATTCCTGTAACTTTCCCGAATTCGATTCCAGAGCCTCCTGAGGCAGACTGACGCTTTAAACGCCCTGGTCATCCTCCCGGCAATTACTGGATTATAATACAAACATTATGCTCGTATACTAAGCACGTATTTAATTGACAAATGAGAAATGTGACTAACTTAATACTACAGATTCGATGACGAAAAAGTTTAAAAGGCGAAAGTTTTAATAATTCTAAAATATTTTAAAAATTATAAAATAGTTTTTAAGCCTAAAACCTTTTTCATGTGCTGAGAAATTTCATATATACTTTATTTCTGCGTTATAAAACCATAAACCACTGAAATCACTAATAGTTCAGGGGTTCGCATCTGAAGAGCTAACAGTTTCTTCCGGGTTTTCTTCACATGTCTAAGGTTCAATTTTCCATAGAAAGTACCAAGGAATGCATCCCCTTGGCAGATCTTCCATAAAGTAGTTTGATGGTAATGCGTTGCCGTACATTTTTGTTTTATCTTTTCCTTGTATTTGCTGTCTTTCTAGATTTACCTTATATCTCGGCAGATAAGACGAGGTATAGCCTAAATTTTCGTCCAAGTTTTATAGTTTTAGCATATCTCTGTCTTATAAGACGACCCCCAAACTATCAACGGCCTATGAATTTAGTTTAGATCAGCGATCATCATCTGGATAATAACACTGTATAGCGTATACGGAATTATGTTCTATTTGTAATTTTTCAAATGAACAAATTTTATTTTCTTGCATGTGGCAGCACTGCCTGGCGATTGTTGCAAACATTGGCACTGATTCGGCATTCGGGTAATGACATTGGCTACTGTATTCACAAAAACGTCGTATGGGCTATTCTATTTTGTGGACATACCCTACTCTCTTCTAGTAAATAATTACGGTTTGTCTGTCTTTTTATAATGGTTTTAATTTATATAAATTTCAATCTAATTTTTTTTGTATCTGTTTTATAAGACGATCCTGGATTTTGGGAGCCTTTTTTTTATAATTCAACCATCGTCTTATCTGCTTAGATATATGGTAATAAGTAATTAAACGAAGTCAATTGCGTCATAAATGTAAAATTTTTAAAACAATAAGAATGAAAAATAAAGCTGAAAATCATAAATGTTCTTCAAAAATATATCATAACTAAGAACATTAAGAAAAATTTATGATAATAATTTTGAAAATATTTAATGTGTCTTGTTTTGGATTTTTCTCCCATTAAATTGTTGCTTGGTTTCTTCATTGATTCGAAATCATTTACATTCGTACGTAGAATCTAATGCAAACCCATTAATTGATGGATGATGCCCGAGGCAGTTAAAGCATAAATCTACCACTCTGAAGGATTTGGGATCGAATTCGAGCNATTTGATTGTTGTACTTACGTTAGTCTTGAACAGATAAATAAATCAGCTGTCTTCATAAACCATAACATTGGTTCTATCAATAATAAATTAGTTACATTTATGACTTAATTTTAACAAATTAAAAATTAAAAAAAATGTCTGTTCAAGATTAACTACAACCATTGATGAGTTTTTATTATTGTATAGTACAATTTTAATTAGTTTTAATTTAATATTTTATGTAATGTATACACAGTGCACTGATTTAATATCAGTCTCTAAACTTTGTTTTACTGCAATATTTTAGATATTTATTGTGCTTACTGCCATGTGTCTACTCTTTAAATGGGTTAGTGAGAGGTTTAGTTTTTTTCTAAATACTGTAATTTAAAATATTAGATCAGTTTAACCTTTCTTGTAATATATACAGCATGTAGAAAAAAGAATCTTGATTATATACATTATATTATTAATATGTTATTAAAGCCACGTCATCGACATTCTCTAGGAATCATCAGTATTTCTCGATCAATACTTTTTCTCTCTTACAATATCAATAATTTTGTCAACTTCGAAATTATAGATTTCTTGTATAACTCCAGTGCCGGATTAACCGTTCCCGGAAAGCACTAGCCTCTGGTATTTGTCAGAATTGCCAGACAGCCAGTACGATTCTGCTTTCTTCAATGATAAAAATCGAGGTTCGTAGGTTCAGATGTTACTATTTATAGGCATATAGGGCAATGTTTAAATATTTCAATATTTATTAAAAATTACCGGTTTTTCTTTTTTCGTTTTTATCTCTTTCCACCCTATAAACACTAACAGGATACCCAATGTCGGTTCGGCCAGAACCACAATCAGATGACGGAATAATGAGAGACGGAGTGCGACATATAAATTCCTGTAACTTTCCCGAATTCGATTCCAGAGCCTCCTGAGGCAGACTGACGCTTTAAACGCCCTGGTCATCCTCCCGGCAATTACTGGATTATAATACAAACATTATGCTCGTATACTAAGCACGTATTTAATTGACAAATGAGAAATGTGACTAACTTAATACTACAGATTCGATGACGAAAAAGTTTAAAAGGCGAAAGTTTTAATAATTCTAAAATATTTTAAAAATTATAAAATAGTTTTTAAGCCTAAAACCTTTTTCATGTGCTGAGAAATTTCATATATACTTTATTTCTGCGTTATAAAACCATAAACCACTGAAATCACTAATAGTTCAGGGGTTCGCATCTGAAGAGCTAACAGTTTCTTCCGGGTTTTCTTCACATGTCTAAGGTTCAATTTTCCATAGAAAGTACCAAGGAATGCATCCCCTTGGCAGATCTTCCATAAAGTAGTTTGATGGTAATGCGTTGCCGTACATTTTTGTTTTATCTTTTCCTTGTATTTGCTGTCTTTCTAGATTTACCTTATATCTCGGCAGATAAGACGAGGTATAGCCTAAATTTTCGTCCAAGTTTTATAGTTTTAGCATATCTCTGTCTTATAAGACGACCCCCAAACTATCAACGGCCTATGAATTTAGTTTAGATCAGCGATCATCATCTGGATAATAACACTGTATAGCGTATACGGAATTATGTTCTATTTGTAATTTTTCAAATGAACAAATTTTATTTTCTTGCATGTGGCAGCACTGCCTGGCGATTGTTGCAAACATTGGCACTGATTCGGCATTCGGGTAATGACATTGGCTACTGTATTCACAAAAACGTCGTATGGGCTATTCTATTTTGTGGACATACCCTACTCTCTTCTAGTAAATAATTACGGTTTGTCTGTCTTTTTATAATGGTTTTAATTTATATAAATTTCAATCTAATTTTTTTTGTATCTGTTTTATAAGACGATCCTGGATTTTGGGAGCCTTTTTTTTATAATTCAACCATCGTCTTATCTGCTTAGATATATGGTAATAAGTAATTAAACGAAGTCAATTGCGTCATAAATGTAAAATTTTTAAAACAATAAGAATGAAAAATAAAGCTGAAAATCATAAATGTTCTTCAAAAATATATCATAACTAAGAACATTAAGAAAAATTTATGATAATAATTTTGAAAATATTTAATGTGTCTTGTTTTGGATTTTTCTCCCATTAAATTGTTGCTTGGTTTCTTCATTGATTCGAAATCATTTACATTCGTACGTAGAATCTAATGCAAACCCATTAATTGATGGATGATGCCCGAGGCAGTTAAAGCATAAATCTACCACTCTGAAGGATTTGGGATCGAATTCGAGCGAGCTAATCTTCTGGAAGTTCTTATGAGTAGTCAGCGTGGATACGTCAGGCCTCAGCCATCACCGTTCATTGTGAGCCTGGTCGAACTAACTACAGTCGACCCCCCTATAAGATATAGATACGTTCCAATTTATTAGGAATCCGATTTCTTACAAGTCGTTCCAATCACAGCCCGACACGTGTCAAGTTTACGGACTACGGCTGATTGAAAGGTTTTCTTCCATAAAATTAATCGATTCTACACTAATCCGACTCAACATTTCCAAAATACGTATATTTTTTCGTAGTTTTATAGGGATCGTAATTATAGGGACCATAATTATAGGGGGGTCGACTATAGATGTATGAAAAAATGGCCCTTTTAGTGCCCACAAGGAAAAAGAGTTTAGAAATTCTATTAATAGAACATTTGTTTCAATTTTCGTATTCGACAAGCGAATCAAATTTATGAGTAATTTATCCATTCAGCTATTATAAGAAGTATTTATAATGCCAATAGAATTTCCAGACTTTATTGAATAATCCTGTTTTATGATTTATTATCAGTTATTGAGATTAGATTGAATTCTGTACTTAATACAGAACTTGTTTAATTAAGATGAAAAACACAAGTAAATTTATCAGTAACGAGAAACTTATTAAGCAACCATATTTACTCATTATTCAAAAATGTTAAGAATATAAGTTGTTGTGCCCACTCGCAAGGAATATAAATTAGTTTTCAAATGTTTATGGATTTCTATTCAGAATTTTATTATACTTTATAAATATTTCTAATTTTTTATTAAGAAACTTACAATTCCTGTCACAAGTGATATCATTTTATTCCTTGAGTAATGTTAGCCTTATTTGCCGTTTACAGGACATAATTTCTTTAAGGTTTCAGAAGATTAAGGTTATGGTTTAATTACTAATTTTCTGAACTAAAGTTTTGAATATGGTTTCATGGTTTCAAGTTTTGAATCTACGAAATGTAAGTCAAGCTGAATCTCGTCGTATTGAAGGACAGCCCAATATTACCATATTTTATGAATACACGATCTATTCAATTTTGGAATTCGAATGTTTATACGTTAACACTTATTTTAAATTTATTTTAAAATTTATTGTATGAAATTAACATTCCATTACAATAGTTATGGTCCACATATTGTAGACTCTTGGCTTATGTTTTTATCATCTTTTAAACCAATATATTTTTCCTCAATGATAACTTGAAACTAAATTCTCTTTTTCAAATTCTTAAATTTTATTAAGTTTTTTAATGTAATAGTATAAATTATAATTATTCAGTTCGTCCTCGGCTAGTTAATGATACAAGTTAATGAATGGATAGATGGGATAAAGCAACGCAATATATGGGCGATCAGGCAATCTTGCCTCTCGGAAACTTTTTACGGGAAATTAGCCCTTATTTGGATATTAGACACATGAAACCGGAAAACTTCACGTGGCCAGCCCGTCGGTGAAGTGCGAACACGTTACCTCTATCAATGTTCAGTTTTATCTACTCAGCCCCTGCTGTGCTTAAAGTTAAAAAATATTTAGAGAAAAATTAGAGAAATTCCATTATGTAGCCTACTATAATATTTATAAATCAGAAATAACTGAATTTAGTATTTATTAACTCAAACTTATTTTATGCTTTCCTGAATAATTTGTTCTCACAATTTCATTTATTGACAAATGTAATTAATTAGCATATTACCATCGTTAACAAAGTAATTTTGATAATTACAGTGATAAACGTCATTTTAAAATATACTATATATTATAATACTTAATTCAATATTGATAGTGTACTTATATTATATACAAGATGTAATACTGTTCTTACATATTATATATTAAAATAATTGTACTACTTTTCCGACTCTGTTGTATAAAATGGTGGCAGAGGGAAAGTATGGCAATCGCTCATGAAATTACCCCTAAAGATTTTTACATTTTTGTACTCAGGGGACCTTGAAACACCAAGAAATGCAAAAAAAAAAAATTCTGGTATTTTTCTGCATATATAGACATAAGTGTGTGTGCGCGCGCGCGTGTGCGGGGGGGCACGATTTTTTCGCCCTATTTGAAGCCTAATAACTCGGGCTTTTTGTCAAAAATTTCTGAAATTTTGCAAATAAATTTATTTTTTAGGGGTTTGATACTATTAAATTTCGGTGATTAAATGTCGACGGAGTGGAGAAGTAAAGAGGGGTTTTGTGTCGTATCTCGAGTAGAGTCCGACTTAATGACGATTTTACTCGTTATTAGTAAATATATATATTTAAATAAAACTCATCTCTACCCTCAAAATTAAGCTTTTTGCCATTTTATAATAATTAAAAATATATAAAAAGTTTTTAAAATAAAATATCTTAACAGATGGCACCAATAAATGTTGCCGGGAAAGTTAAGCAACTCGTTTTTGGATATTTTTTTAATAGTATTTATAACAAAGTTGAAATTTGAATTTATGGGTGACCTCCTTAGGATAGACTATAAGCCATTTTCTGACTTTCGTTGATTACAACTTTTGTAAAGATGAATAAAGACAAACTGCAAACAGAAAACTGTTTTTGTGTTAGGTTTGAAAAGTAAAGGGTCTGGCAAAAGACCTCCTCCTGAACATTAATATATTTCGGTTCTTTCATAACCTATTCCATCGTTGTTATGAAAGATTTGGCTGATGAATTGTTTATCTTTGCAAATATATTACTTTGGATGAATTAAATCATACTGATGTATTAATAAATTACTTATTTCTGAGACGTTATTATCTAAGGTTTTGATAATTGTAATAAAGCATGTCATGCCTTGTAAGACTCGAATTTGTAAATATTCATGTGGTGGTTATTTGTCAGATCCTATTTTCCATACATAAGTAAAATACTTTTTGAATTAACATTTTCCATTAGCAGTTTGTATCTATATTGATTTCTACAAAAATTGCAATGAACAAAAACAAACCAGAAAAATAACTACCCAATAAAGTATAAATGTTAATTCGAAAACTGAATTTTCATTGGTATTTACTAATCGCTGTTATTTAAAATATTTTAACTAACTTTTTCTAATTAACTAATTCTAAATATTATAAATAAAGAGATTATCGTAAACTTAAAATGTCAAGCATTTTCGATTCACATTTTGCTAATGCTTTGCAAGTTTTCAACATTCATTTTCATAAAAATAAACCTCTTTCTTCGATATCCTTGAAAGCATTCTGTTGCTTTCATGCTTTAAAATAACGATGATAATATATAATTTTCTTTTCTAAGAAATTTTCCGTTATTTTAAGTGCAACACTCGTTATATTACGATGTAACACTCAGGGATTTTCAACCAATGTGCCACAATACACTGTGCACCCTGAAAGCCATTTTAACTGTGCCACGAGATATAATAAACATTTAAAAAACGATAAAATTTAAAAATTTGTAAAACGAAAATGAAATAATAATAATTTTATGCGTTATTGACTATAATTTGAAATTTGTACCAGTTTTGTGTCGTAAGTACCAATGCTGTTTTAATGAGTTTTGAAGTCCCGTACGATTTCTTTGGACTCATTGTACCGATATAGATGTAGAACAAAACTGTTAGTAATGGGCAGTGAGTTAAAGTCCCGAATAAAGCGAAACCCTCAACCAGTAATGCCCATTCGTTAATACTGCTATGATTATAAAGATACATGGAGGGATTGGGTTGGATTAACAGAGAGAAACAACGCAATAGGTGGACGAGCTTTCAAGGAGAATGCCTTCCGGGAAGAGATTTCTATGTGAAATTAATTTCTATTTGGGTGTTAGGAAAGTGAAGAAAACATGAAAACTCTGACTATTCCGTTGATCAGGTGCGAACCCACGACCGACTGTTCAGTGTTTTTATCCACTCGGCTACTGGTAGGCGATGTAAGGAGAAGAAAATCGTGTTTTATGCATAATTTCAATACATATCTAGAGAATTCCTGCTAAATTCTCCTTTGATTATACAATTATTATTCTCCGTTTTGTTTTAAGCTTAATTTGCCACAATTCTTGGCAATTATAAAGTTTGAATATTTATTCAAAAAAAAAAAGTTAAATAATATCTCTATCACAGATTTTATGTTACAAGATAATTGGAAACGCCTATTTCATTTTTGTGTAATGAATATAATATAGATTTGTAGTACCGAAATTTTCGCTGTTTCGAAAGAATATATTATTGTAACTACTGACTCTGAGTATTTTAACATTAATTTATAATTAGATATTAATGCTTAATGGCAAGTTAATTGAACGATCTTTAATGACAGTTAAATGACAAATGGAAATAAAGTTTTTGCAAATATTCGAATGGTAGGAAATTATCTTGCAAGTAAAACATATACGAAAAATGATTGTTTTTCGCAGTAATTTCAAAACTAACTTAAGCAGTAGACAAATGAAAAGTTTCAGCTTAAAATGTAAAGAAAAGTACGATAGAATACTGAAAAAACAAGAAAAGGACATACTGTGGGACTAACCGAATAAAATTGATATTACCGACTAACGGACTGGCCAGGTGTTTTCCAAGTTTTCTTCAAGTGTAACATCTAAATAGAGCCAGTTTCCCTTAGAAAACGTCTCGAGAGGTACTATAGCTCCACCTCCTTGGCAGAACGCTCACGTATTGTATTATTTTATCCCATCAATCCAATCCAATATTGATAGTAAATTAACAAAATTTCTTTATTGATAGAAATTTTTCAAACGAAATTAAGATCGGGTCCATATTAATTTAATGATAAAATGCGTATCGCTACCTTTCGGTTTCCCAAATGTGTCGTGAACCTAAAAATTGAGAACCGTTGAGCTACACGACAGGCAAGATTAGCAATAGAGTTTTTTTATTTCTTTTGAGAAGAAACGTAATTTATGCAGCAAGATTTTATACTTTAAGTGCTATTTGTTTATTAAAAACGCTCCGCCTAAGTTCTGGTGTCTATATATATAATCGAGACGGGTTGATAATAATAATAATAATAATAATAATAATAATCAGCACAGAGCAGGAGTTGAAAGTTGAAATTTGGTACACAGTTAGAGTGCGTCACGAGAACGCACGCTAAGAAGGGATTTTTCGAAATTCTCCTCGGGGGAGAGGGACAGGATTAAGGCTTCGACAATGGAAGTATCAACAATGGAAGTGTTAAGAAAAAGCGACGTGCAAGATTTACAGGCGCAGATGCAGTTTTTTCGTTTTTGTGGGAAATCGAACATTTTTTAACTCGTCTAGAAATTCTCTAATTAGTCTGGAAACAGTGGGACCTAATTCTTGCATTCTTTGAAAACGGGTAAGATTGACTATAACGTAATAATCTTAATCTTAGTTATCGTTACTTTTGCCCGAGTAACGCCGGGCCTATCTGATAGTAAAATATAAATACATTATGTAAAATTTATCGGAGTTGAATGCCTTACAGCGTAATTATATGATTTGCTTATTTGTATTTCTTTCTTCATCAATATTAATATTTATTTGTATAAATTAGTTTAAAAGTCTTATGTAAATGATGCAGTTTTGAGAACTTATTCAAGAACATCATAGGAAAAAGTTGAACATTATCAAAACTTTCCAATAAAATATAAATGCTAATGAGATAAATTATACAGTAAATTATATAAGAATACAATATTTAAACATACATTAAGTTTGAAAATAGGTTACATGAAGCATTAATAATTTGAATGAAAACAGATGAGCGGTAAATGAACGGAGAGAAAAATATTAATTCAGTTTAAAGTTGATTTTTATGTCATTTAAAATTTTTAACTGAAAAATTAAAAATTATATTAACAATATAATTCAGTGGTTATTATACAGTGTTAAATACTTATTGAAAAGTGTAAATAATTAAATAATTCATATTTACAATTAAGAAAAAATACTTAGAAAACCAATTATTATAAATATAAATTAACAAAAAAATTTTTAATGTAATTATAACTGAAAAACAATTTCAGATCTGTACGATAATACAATTTGTACACATCACAAAAAATAATGTCAGACCCAAGTTTTATCCAATTGCGAATTTGCTTGATTCGCAATGGAATAAATCACTGAATAAGACGGAGAATACGCATCATACGTGTAGACGAGAGCATAATAGATGTTCCTCATGCATATGGGCTTAGACTGGTCGCAGCTCCCAGATCAAGTATTTCGAAAGGAAATGGCATTTAAAGACAATAAAGGAATTATTCGTATTATTGAATTATCTCCTAAAGCTCGATGGATGCGCAGGGCCGGATCCCCTTATTTAGAGGAAGTGGACTCCGCTATCCGTTATGTACGAGTTTCTATGGTAGAGTATAAGATTATTCAATTAGCACAAACTGTGGAAAAGATCTACAGTTTGTGCTATTTGCGTGAGTTGGATGAAGAGAGTGAGAGAAAGATGAGGATGGCTACCCGTTCTGAGTCTGTATTACCGCTTGAGCCAGAACATTTCTCGTCTAATTTAAGTCGAAAGGTCTCAGTGGTCAGTGGCCCCGTTATCCAATGATCAAACTCCAGTCTCTGGAACTCAATAGTGTTATATGGTTGAGTATAGTATTTCCTTTCAGAGCTCCTTTCATAGAAGAGAAAACACTAATTTCTTGATAAGCAATAGAAGAGCTAGTATAAAATGAAATTTGTTAAAATTATAGCAAAAGTGCAAAAAAATTATTATAAAACAAATTTTATCCCACAATTTTACACTTCGGTAGAATTTACATTCATTATCAAACAAGATTGAATATGCCATGCTTTATTGATTTATGTTTAATTTTCAAATCCGTTAACTTTGCATTATTTAAATATAATTTTTAGTCATATTTCTTTAAGGCGCTAACTTTCACTAACATTAATAAATTAATTATAATTAATAGATTTTTAATTGCTTAACTGCACGCGCTTGTTTGGATCTAGTCATAAAAATGTCCCGAATATAAATATACTATTTGTATACAGTATTAAAAATTCTAGTTAAACATTTGTGAGCTTGCAATTACTGCACCTTTAACGTAAGTTGCAATCCTAGAATTTGCAACTTAGAGGAATTAATATGTATTAATTTTCAACTTAGTATCGAAACTATTTTTGATCGATTAGTTTTGATAGTGATATATGATTTTAATTATGATTAGTTATAAAATATATCAATGAATTTCAAGATTATCAATTTTTTTTTTTCGACGTGCTGTATTTTTAAAATAAAACGAGCAATTATTTATTGTGACATCGTCACAATGCCGGGCTGTAAATTTTAATCATAGTTTTTAAATTTATTTAATTTAAAATATATAATCTCCGCCTCAAATTACAGTAGTAAGATCTTGCTGCTGTACGTCATACTTTTCCTGGTAGCAATAGAGTCATGTCGGTCATCTAACTCTTATCAGGAGAACATATTTGAATTTAAATAATGTGGCTTCCGATCTGCATCAGAGGTTCATATATAGTTAATTGGTGCCCCCTGCCCCAAGGTTTCCATATCTGGTCTTGACTTTCATCTATCTAAACTCTGTTCTCGAGATTAAGGAAAGACAGATAGATAGATGGACACCAGTAAGAATTTATAGGTCTACAATTTTTCAAATTGCAGCCCAATTAACAATTACTGGATATTCACTCTTTAAGCAATTTTCCTCTCTAAGCAAGCTAAGTGTTACTCCCAATTACGCTAAGAGCTACATTGAATAAAACTTTATATCGTAAATAATTGACAAATATTGTATAAATTTATGAAATCAATAAAGAAATCCAGTATTTCGTCCTATGAGCGTCCAATATAAACAAATCCACAATCCTTAAAATTAACAGTTTGAGTCCACTCTACCACTGAGTTAACTAGGCCACAAAGAAATGATGTTGATGGTATCTACAATTAGTTATCCTCAAATACTATTTATGTAGGTCATCGTACCAATTTACTTGGTAGTAGACCTATATACGTGCAGCAACCAGTTTGCTTGCCTAATTGATTTTTAGAAATGTTGATTCTAATTGAGTTTATATTGTCAGACACAATGTAGTAAGTGCATAATGAATATTAAATACGTTTTTTAAGTAAATAAAATTGCTAGCTTATCTACTGTGGATCAAAATCCAGAAATTATTAGATTTATTTTCTAGATACTCGCACTTTCCTACTTGAATTAAGTCAATACGTGAAGAATAGGCACAACTTGACTATATTTAAAAGTTTAATTGCTGATTTGTTACATGTAATTGTTCATATTGGAAGGATTAATAAAAGAAGATAATGCAACACTTGAGATCTACTGAGGAGGACTTTCTATAAGAAATGGCTGCTATTTAGGTGTTGGACAGTGAAGAAACCCAGTAAACTGCACATGACTAGCCTATTAGTGAGGCGCCAACCTACGATCAGTATTCACTGATGTTATCTACTCGGCCATTGGTAGACGATTGTTTATATAGTAAAATACAGTATTACATTACTATTTCAAAATTGTTGTTCATTAGATATATATAACTGGAAGTTTAGCAAATAAATGAAGCTTGATTTGGATTATTTTGGGATCAAGAAAACAATTAAGCAGAAACTAAACTTAAAATATTTACGTTGCACATAATGTCGATAACTTTAAAATCTGTAGTTTTTACAAAATAGGACAATTTCGTCTCTTCGCGCAGGTTATAATCTTATACCAATGCTTCTACAGCGCAGGTCCTGTTGAACTTAATTGACTCATTAGGCTTAAGATAAACTGATTCTGCCAACTGATATCTAAAGTTAATACCGATACTTCATAAAAAGTTCCAGTCAAGAAGGCATGCTCTCCTTTCCCCTCGTCCCTCACGCTCTTCTTTATACTATTGTATTTTCTTAATTCCGAAAAAATATAATTTTATTTTTAATGGCGTGACTTTGCCCACTATACAGAGGAATTTGCCAACATTGGGGGACAAGACCACACCTCAAACTCCCAGAATTTGTGCTACCTTTGCCCCTGCAAGTACACATTCTCGGCGCTGCTCACAAGGAAATCAATGAAAACAAACATTAAAACGAATATCATATTTAAAAAATGTAGTTATTTTATCTCTATGTAAAACAGAGTTGTTGGATTACAGAGACGTTTTGTCTCTGTAATCCAACAAATGGTAGACGGACTCACAGCAAATTTTCAGTTATAAACTACAATTTTATTCTCAAAATTGACAAATGCATTTCAGGTTGGCTCAGTACATCCCAACCCCTCCTCAGTGTCATAAAGATAAAAAAAAAAATTGTGCATGGGGCACCAACACATGTAGACATAGAATGAAATTATTGCGATTGATTAAAAGAAAGGTGCTAAGGTTTTAACTTGGTTTTTTGTAAATTATTGTTCTTAAACTGTTTATACCACTATATATTTTAACATGTTATACATCAATACATCGTAGAGGTATCGTACAAAGCTCAAAGAGCACTTGAAGTGTTTAATACCACCAGATAGGTGGTATTAAACACTTCAAGTGCTCTTTGAGCTTTGTACGATACCTCTACGATGTATTGATGTATAACATGTGTTGGTGTTCCATGCACAATTTTTTTATCTTTAAGACACTGAGGAGGGGTTGGGATGTACTGAGCCAACCTGAAATGCATTTGTCAATTTTGAAAATAAAATTGTAGTTCCTAACTGAAAATTTGCTGTGAGTCCGTCTACCATTTGTTGGATTATAGAGACGTATTACATAGAGATCTGGGTACAGCAATCCAGTTATATAGTTAGTTATTTTAGTCTACCCATTGTTATGTTTATCACGAAGTGTCGAGGGGACGAAATCAGAACGAGGAATGGAATGTTCAGGTTTCATGGTGGCTTATATTGTCAGCAGAATCGTAGAGTACTAGAGCTTTTCTCATATCTGTTTAACTGTGAAAAATTCGATGAAAATCGGTTAAAGAATTTTGCATGGTATGCATGAGTATATAATTTTACAAATTTTTATAAGCGAGCCTTTCAGGCTCTAATGCAATTTCTATGCTAATATTATGCCCCTTTTTTACTAAAAATTAAAATCTTCAAACATTTTTATCATCAATTTAAAACAGTTTAATGAACGGAATACCAATATTTGGTCATAATATTAATGCATTACTGGCTTCAATTATATATTAGAACTTTTTAATTTGCATTTAAGGTTGACAATTTTTGAAATTTCATAAAGCCTCGATTTAAAGGACTAATTCGAGCGAGAGAGTGTCCGTAAAGCCGAAAGTCCGTTATATAATAAAATAGTTTTTCCGAATGCGTATCTTAAAAACTTGACAAATTAGTTAGTTTATGTTTTTATTTATGTAGACACATTTGTGCAATTAAAATTATGTATGTATGAGAAATTTAATTTCACAGAAGTTTATCTGTGTGTTATTGCTTACGTATTCACCTTATTTCTGAGAGTGTAATAATGCATACGACTTAAATTGAAATAAATAAACATACATTTTTGAAAAATACACTTTAATTGTATTTAACTAAACAAATAATTAATGTTCTTAAAAAGAAAACAAAATTTAAATTTGACAAAAATACAAAAAGAATTTCCTTTTCGGATGGTGACATATCCAGACGTTGTGGAGGGAAGTTAAGAGAGGTGACTCTTGGATTTGAACAAATCTTGTTAATTTAATTAGTATAAAAAAAGCATTTTAAAATAAACAGTGTTAAAATTCACATATGACATACGGATCGGAAATTTTGACCGTTAAGTCCGAATTTCATAAAATGGGGGATTTAAGTGCCCTTAAATCGATGTTTCATTGTATTATTTCTTTTGAATGTTCTTTGCAAACATTTCTTTCGCATATTACAAAATATTTCCATTTTTCTATAATAAAGATGAAAGCAGGATTTATTTGAAGAATTGTAGATAAAGGCAGATGAAACATCATTTCCGTCTTTTTTCTTCCGCTGCATAAGATGTCATTGGAGGTAATGATGTAGTGCGAGATGGTCAATTGTTACAGAAGAAACAAATAACCATCTCACACTACATCATTGCCTCTACTGTCGGCTTATAGAGATTTTTGATTGTAGAATATCTTCTCATGTTTGGTTCGATCAATTTCTCGCATAATCTTTTGAAAGCAGCCGTCTTTTGACACATCTGATTGTGTTGTATGTGTGTGCAACAAAATCAGATGTGACAAAAGGATGTGTACAATATGTATCCATTGAGTGGTAAAAACGTCAAGAATGCTGTAAAACAATCTTAGGCAAGAGTTTTATTTGTCTTTTGCGTGTATATTGCTGTACTATTTCATTCATAGCATCAACATATATTTTGGTTAAATTTAAAATGTTACAATTTCAGATTTATTTCTATCTTCCAGTTAAACAGTCTCATCTTAATTCATTATACTCATTTATTGCACTCCAATAAATTTCACTTTTGGAGTTTCTCCTTGATGTTCAAGTTGTTCTTGTTGATCGTCTTCATCATCATCATTACATTATTATTATGCAATTCGTGCAACCAAATTTGAGTTTGTATTTGGAATTAGTGGAATGTATCATCTACACTTTCCCTTCAGACTAACAGTTCGTTTATATAACACTGTTAAACTATGCTTACCTAATAAACAAAGTTTATATAGCCTAAAAATTACAGTAACATAATGTAGATTGATGATGATGTTACTATAGATGTATAAATAAATAACATATCTGTTAACACAAGAACTTTTTGATAAACAAAAGTTCATCAGCTAAAAACCTCACTGAATTGAAAGTTTTTGGGCTCATTCAAACAGCAAAAGCTTAAGGTCAGTGAAAATGATGCTAATAAAGAAATACTAAAATGGAGAAAATGTTTTATTTAAAGTACTCTTTTTTAATGAAAGTAAGCTTAAAAGGCCTGGCTTCTGCGTACTAGAGTTAAAAGTGCATAGAGAATAAACGAACAGACTAATATTATTTTATAAACAGATTCTGAATGATATTCTATTTTTCGTAAAAATAATCGAATCAAATGACCATTTGTAAAACTATTTTCAATATTATGTTTAAAATATTGTAGCAAAACATTCAACTTTTATTTGCTACGCAAATAATATAAATGGTGAGATCACGTAACTGGAGGGCTCTAAACAATTGGAATATTAATTAATGTTACTCTTTATGTAAATAGGTCTAATATTTATATGATCGATTTATTGTCAATCGTCATTTTTATCTAGTCTATTTGGAAATACTAAGACGTATTTCTGCAAATATAAATTTTACTTAGGTGCTATTTTCATTTTCTAGTGACTTCATTATTTCTAAATTCGATCCATTTTCAGTAAGTTCAAATTATTATAAATAATTTTTGCAATCTTGTAATTATCCTTTGACAGATTCTTAAAGTGTTTATTTAAAAAAAAAAAAGCAGTTTGATTGCACCAATTATTTGTGTTAAACGAATGGAATATAGAAAATTCTGAGAATAAAAATGTAACTGCATCGGAAAAAAAGGCATAAAAAATTCAATATGTAAAAAAGTAGCGTTCTAATATCAGAAGAAAGGAAGGAAATGTAAAATAAAGGGGGGGAGTACAGAAACAACACAAAAAAGTCCAATAAGAGAGAAACAACAGAATGCTACTGCTCTATTTTCACTTTCCAGTCTGTTATTATTATTATCATATATAATATAATATAATATATTTGTTATATATTAGAGGGAACATAATGCAATCGGTCAAAAATGACCCCCGAAGATTTTTTACCTTTTTTCGGGGAACTCGGGGGACCTTGAAACGTCGAGAAATGCAAAATATTGGGTTTTTTTTTTCTATGTGTTTGTGTGTGGAAGCACGAGTTTGTTCACTTATTGAAAATTATCCCCTGTGTTTTTTTGTCAAAAATTTATAAAATTTTAAAGGGAGGTTCGTGTATTAGGAGCATATTAAATTTTGATGATTAGAAGCGAGAAGATAATGGGTGATCACGTGTCATATCTCGAGAAGAGTTGGACCTAATGAAGATTTTATTTACTCGTTATTACTATTTACAATTTTTTTCCTTTATTAAAAATAAAACTAATCTTTACCCTCAAAATTAAGCTTTTGCCATTTTATAATAATTAATAATATAAAAAGTTTTTCTTTTAAAATATTTCATAATAGATGTCGCCACATACAATTTTAACTTTATGCTAAAGTATCTTCGTATTTCTTAAACATTAAATTTTTTTGTAATAATAAATTCCTCAGAAATATCAAAAATGGGAAAACGGAGACAAATGTCGATTTCGAAAGAAAAGGTAAAAAATTGAAAATCACTCTTTTCCTCGTACAAATTTTTATTTTACCAAAAAATAAATGTGTTTGTTTCAAACATTTTCTTTAAAACCCACACTCACTCTCAATATTAACGTTTTTATGCTTCTTTATAACTTTTGATAGAACAAACCAGTTGAATTTTAACTATTTCAATAAGTATATTAATAAAATAGTTTTGATAAATTGATATTTCCCCAACCACAACCTTTAGAATATGAGGTAAAAATAAAAAATATAAAAGCAGCTTTTTATGAAATTCTTTGAGACAAATATTTTTCTGTTAATAATCATAATTTCCATCGAAATTAGACCGAAAGATCTTTATATGTTGAAGAGGTGGGAAATATACTATTTTTACAATAGTTAAATGACTGTTTTATGAGTAATTATTCGTATTAATAATGTAATGTGAATATGAAGACCGAAAGATAATGGTAATTATTATTAGGGATGGAAAGAAATCAGGAATGACGGGAAAGTCCAGCGTTTTACTTTTCTGGCTGTTATATATAACAGAGGGAAAGTATGGCGATCGGTCAAAACATGACCCCACTCAGATTTTAACATTTTTGGACTCAGGGAATCTTTAAACGTCAAGATATGCAAAAAAAATTCAGGGATAATTTCCGTATGTATTGTGTGGGAAGTACGATTTTGTTCACCCTCTTTGAAGCTTAATAACTCCTGTGTTTTTTGTCGAAAATTTCTGGAATGCAGAGAGGTTTGCTTATTGGAGGATTGATGCTAATAAATTTTGGTGATTAAAGATCGAGGGTTGGTTAGATAAAGGGGGTCGTGTGTGTATATCCAGTAGGGTCGGGCTTAATGACGATTTTAATCGTTATTGGCATTTACATTTTTTTAAAAATAAAAATCCATTCCAATTCTCAAAATTAAGCTTTTCGCCATTTTATAATAGTTAAAAATATAAAAAGGTTTTTATACAAAATATTATAACAGATGGCACCACCAAATGTTGTCGGGGAAAGTTAGGCAACTCGTTGCTGAATTTTTTATATGTGTTATGAAGTTAAGTAACTTAAAAATATCGCAATGATGAAAGGACAACAAGATATAAGTCAAAAAACACAACACCTTAATTTGCTGAGAAAAATTTTAATGTAAAGCAAACGTTTTCAGCCAAATCTGTTGGCCATCATCAGGCTAAGAACATTCGAATATAAATAAATTAGAACAAAAATTTAAATACAAATAAAATAAAATAACGAGCGAAATCTAAATATATAAAATTGCTTGTCCTGACTGACTCACTCATTCATTCACTGATTCATCATCGCCCAGAGCAAACCGCTTAACCTAAAGAGGTGAAATTTGGTACACAGTTAGGGTACGTCATGGAAACGCACACTAAGAAAGGATTTTTCGAAATTCCAACGCGGGGGGGTGAGGGNGAACTAATATGAAATATTAGTTTAGTGCGTTGATTTTAATATTTTTTGCATAACTTGAATTTCACTGAATTTTCTATATAACGTTTTAATATTTAATTAACCTATGCTTATTTTTTTCATATACATGGTTTGTTATTTGTATTAATAATTTTTATTTATTTTATTATTCTTTATACATTTATATACTGTATATATTTCGCTCGTTATTTTATTTTATTTGTATTTAAATTTTTGTTCTAATTTATTTATATTCGAATGTTCTTAGCCTGATGATGGCCAACAGATTTGGCTGAAAACGTTTGCTTTACATTAAAATTTTTCTCAGCAAATTAAGGTGTTGTGTTTTTTGATTTATATACTAATGCTGAGTGAGTGTACATCAGTTGGACAACAAGATAACCTTACAGAATATAAAACTGCATAATATTATAGAATATACTAATTTATTGTTTTTTTCCTGTATTATTCATTATTGATCATAGATTTTTACTTAAAATAAAAATCAAACCAAAATATCAGGTAATGAATCTAAAACAAAATAACAAAATAATAATAGTAAAGTTGGCGCTTTTTGATATTTTAATTTTGTAATGAAAATTGATTATAAACTTTCTATTTTAATTACTCAAAATTTCAGACATCAAAAATGAAAAAAAATTGTTTAATTCTTCTCTGTATAATTTTAAAAGAAATTTTTGTTAACAGTTATCTCTTATCGGAATTCGATAAATTGTAACTAACAATTATGAAAAAGATACAAAACATCAAATGCATCGAGTAATGTTAAATTTTCAATTAAATTTTATTATTCTTATCGAATTTAAAAATATACACAGTATATATCACTTTAGCATTCTAAATGTTTAATTTCACACAAGTTTTATCGAAATTTAAATAGAATAAAGAACTCGGGCGCGATTTTAAAATTTTATTACAGGTTTTTAATTCATGTTTGAACTTAGTACATGTGATTGATTGATGGTATAAGGCAACTCAACAGATGAATGATCAGCCAAGGGAGAGTTCCTCCCAGGAAATATTTTGTGTGAAACTATCTTTTATTTAGAATGTTAAACGCGTGAAGAAAACCCAGCAAACTTCACGACGCCAGCCCGTTGATGAGGCGCGAACCTACGATCAACTAGTGTTCTGTGGTTTTATCTTGTGTTACATGGCTGAGGTACAGTACTTAAGGCGTCAGCCTACTTTTCTGGAGAACCAGAGAAGTCGAAAAGCCACAATAATTTTTTTATGATCAGTCGAGTCCCATTCCTCATCACCTGGCTGTTCCCACTGTTGGTATTTCGTCTGAGCCCACGATGAAAATGGAAAAAAAAACATCCTCTTAGTTCCAAAGGGCATAGTTTTAAAAAATGTATAGTATATTTTGTTTTTCTCGCGATTAATCTATATATTAAATGATGTAAATATTTTTATCATATTTAATTTAGCAGATATGAGTTTTTTCACGATATGTTTCATTTGTAGCGCTTTATTAATGATCTCTTTTTATCTCATTTTTTTCATTGCTTACTTAATTTCTGCCAAGTATTTTTTATTGGTGTAATCAATAATTGAATACATATTGTCTCAGTTTTATGTCTTCTTAACAATCTGACAAATATTATTAAATCTGATCCAAAGTATTACATTCGAACAGAGTATAACCGCATAAAATCATACTAAATACTCTTTTTATTTCATTATGGTTACCATAAACTTAATGAAAATTTTTATTGCTGTTATATGGTAAAAAATTTGCCCTCATAATTTCTGTTTTAAAAATTAAAAATACATTTAATATGTTGTTATAACGTATTTTTTTAATCACACAGGCACTACACGATGGTCAGCCTACTACTACTACTACTACTACTACTACTATTACTTCTACTACAAGGCACTACTACTGCTACTACGAGTATTATTATTGATGTCTTTTTGTTGCCAAACTGAAAGTATCCTTAAAAATAGATCAGAATAACTTCTCATACTAAATTAATGAATTAATTTATAAAAAATACCTTAAAATCCTATCTTAAAAAGCCCGGAACATTAATGTAGGTCTTTATGCAGAGAACTTTCTTTAAAATTATTCAGGTTTGTGTTTCCAGTTCTACTTTATATAAATTGATTATGAAATACATTATAACTTAAGAATGAAGCTTAAATAAAGGAGATAGTTACTAAATTTAAATTTTTATTCCTTTAATGTTAGATTATATTTAATTTAAAATAATATAATCAATTTTGCTATTACATTGACTCACAAACTTGATTTAACTTCAACGACTGTTCAGCTGTACATGTATTAGTGTTTGATGGTTGCTTGGTGACCAACAAATAGTTTCAACCCTTGATCAATTCTTTATTTTAAAAAGATAGAATCCGGAAAAAAATTGGTTTATATGTCCATATATCTCATCTGATATATTAGAAGTCATTTTATTAATATTTTTGCAAATTATTCATTATTTTCATAAATTTCGAGGGTCAACAATCGGTTAAATTAAAAAATATATTCAATTAAATAATTATTAATAAATTAGAAAGAGAGAGAAAATAAAAACTACTAATATTTGCAATGAATATTTAGTAAAATTAACATTAAATTTACAAAATAGAAGCTTAATTTTAAAACTTTGGCTTAAAAAGTTCGGACTTGTTTTAAGTAAATTTTATAGATATTTAAAAAATATTTCTATAGCTTACTTCTATCTATAATAATGCAGCAAATTACATTTAGTCAGTTACACATACTTCATTGTTTAAAATGCATTTAGTCAATATTGTATTAAATATATGATAGAAAATGAATTAAAATTGATATAGGGGAAAACCCGGTTATAAAACAACAATAGTGGTAAAAATTTATGGGAATTATAGGGCGTTGGTGAGTCTTAGAAACGAGGCTGACTATATTTTGATTGGTAAGTTATCCAGGCGATTACACAGTGGACTGTAATGATCGTGTAGAGTAACAGAATGTAGGTGGCTGGCCGAGTGCCAAACTGTGAATGAACCTCTATTATAAACAACTTTACATTTCTGGTGTTCATTATGCTCCTGGATTAATTGTTATTTCTACTTTCAGGATGGGTTGCGGTACAAGTAGAAGTTCTCGTCTAATATCTCCTTTTAGTAAAGCAGTTATAACACCAAATTTAACATGGACAAACACGGGTGTAATACCACTTACGAGGAAGAAAGTGGCGGAAAAGAGTGTACAAGTGGGTGATATCCTTGGTAGAAAGGAAGTATCAGCCCAAACGGATAATTTTCGTTTTCCGATGGATGAATTAGAAATGCTTCTCGAAGAAGATTCTGATCAACCAGAAAATACTGATGTGGAAACACAGACATGGAACCAACAGTCTTCCACAAGGGATAATGTTAAAAGTGTGTTAATGCAGACAGAAATATCGCCTTCTCAGAAGAAGTTCGCTTATTTCAATATGCTTAAAAACAATTCGGTTCAATTAGTTACCATCGATATAGGTATACAAGCAGTTCCTTTAACATTAGACCGATGTACTCAGACTTACAGGCTTATAAAAAAGCCGAAAACTAGTTCAGGAAAAGAAAGATCGGTCGACCCGTTAGTAAAGAAAATTGCTGAGGCGAACAGACATAAAGGTCTGGCTATGGCGGATTTTGAATCTCAAACGGACCCCGTAACCAAAGCTTTAGCTGCCAATGCCGCAGGAAATGAGAATCTTCTAGTTATGGAAGCCGATCCTCCTATAGCTCACATACAGAAAGAATTATTTTCTACAACCTCGAAACCAAATCAGACAGCGATACATGAAAGTATCGCTCGGCTGTTGGAAGATGTCGAAGATAGTTTGAGGTACGATTCTGATTACGACGGACGTTTTGCCTACGCTGATATACTTAAATGCGATGCTGGTGTTCAGACGGTTAATGATCCTATTACTGATGAAGCACCCGAATATGCCGCTCGTCCTCCGCCATGCAGGAAGAAAGAGATGATACCCAACATGGGTGCTTTCAAAGAAATCGACAGGCATGCTTTAGAGGTATATATATATATATTTAAATTTATTTCATAAATAATGCTGTATCACATGATTATAAACAAGTAATTTGTTAATTTTAAGGCTCCTGAATCGACTAAATCATCAGTGAGAAATCTAGTTAATTATTTAAGTGCTTCAGCTAAAAATGATTTACAAAAAGTCAGAGTATTCTTCCGCTGGATTACTAATAATATTTCGTAAGTATACCTTTTCACATCACTTTTTAATATAATAGTAAGTCTATAATGTCAACTTGGTTTGACCTTTATTATTATTATTATTACAGTATTACGTTACATTAGCTGAATCACAAGTAGCCGTGATCTATAAAATCAGTTTTAAAGTACCAAACGAGCATTTGGTATACTTTTTTTTATTAAACGATGTCTAAATTAGTTATGCACGAATTTATTGCGTGACACTTATAACAGTCTCACCATTTATTTAGTATAGCCAACAAGTGCATATTTCGCAATTATTTTTTTCTAATTTTCCTTCCATATAATTTCAACGTTTGGGTTTTAGTAAAAACATATTTTAAACCTATTTAAAAAAAAAAATATTTTGTTCATTTGATATCAAAGCGGCAATATCAAAGTATAAGATAAATATTACAAATTTTAAAGTTAAATATTTTTGTAAAAATCGTATAAATTGATTTAGTTTGTTTATTTGATGGATACGGCAATGCATGGGCGATTTGCCAAGGAGGAATCCTTCCGGCAGGGCCGTCGAGAGCATGTATGGGGCCCTGGCATGTAGGTCCCTTTTACTTTTTCGAAAAATGAAATGTATAGAATGTAATATAACGTAGCGTGTTAAAGTGCGAACTCGTGACCAACCAGTGTTCATTAATGAAATTGATTTACTATTCTATTAAATTTGACTATTTCTATTAAATTGATAAATTTAAAATATTTTTTTCACAATACAAGAACTGCAAATAAAATAAAATTATAAAAAAATTTATCTTTTTTTACAGATAGATGATAAACACAACTTTCTAGACTTTGTTTATCGATAAAAATTATATTTTACTCTAAATTAATCAATAAAGTTACGCACGTAACTTTTCAAGTAATTGGTTAACCACTGAAGAAAACAATTTTCGATTCTGTATTTTTTTTCGTTGATAAAATAGTTTTAATCTTCATAGAAATATTTCATTATTGTATTATTTAATCTTAAAATATTCTTTCAGCTACGATTGGCGTTACATGGAAGTAAGGTTATCAGCTGAGGAAGTACTTCAAAGAGGAGAAGGTGTTTGTAAAGATTATTGCAAATTATTTAGCGAAATGTGTAGGTAAGTAAAATAAAAATATTTAATCTATTTATAAATTTTCATATTCATAAATCAAAATATATGTCATGTATATTATATTGTTTTCGCAGAATAGCGGGAATACGTGTAAAAACACTCAATGGTTTTGCCAAAGGTTATGATTACAGGCCAGGTGAACAATTTCTTCCAGGAGAAGCTGTGACACATGCTTGGAATGCAATTTACATTTTTGGTTCTTGGCGATTGATAGACACTACATGGGGCACAGGTAAATTTTTTTTAATAAAATTTTTCTTTAAATCACGCGATAAACAGAAAGTGTTTTACAGTTTATATGGTAAGTTATTTAGAAGGGATTATCAATATTCAATTTTTTTAGTAAACTATATTTTAAAAGCAGATAGAACAAAAGATGAATGATGTAAATGATTTTTTATTAAAATACAATAATTATTTTACTGATAATTCGAGATTAGATGAATTATCCTTGTTAGGGATGGAATTAGAATTGCTCTGGCCTTAAGTTGTAACATATAACAATGTTTCTTTCCCTTACTCAAAAAATGATACATGTAAAAGTGGGAGAGCCTATATAATACACTCATAACGCGAGACCATAAGTTGCAGCTGGTTTAGTCCTGAACCTTGTAACACAATTCTTAAAATAGGCGTGACATTTTACTCGAATTATGCTTAATAAAAGATTATTATACTTACATGCCTAAATAACTTACAAACAAAAAAATGCAAAATGTTTTCTAGTTTCACATAGAGCTCTAATATTTTTATTCTCATTCACATATGTATATATTATATATATTCATGATTATTATATAGAAACTGCACTTTATTATCAACTTACAGAACGTGATAATCATAAAGATTAAAGTTTTTTCATTACGTTACTTCAAGATCTTTCGTTAAAAATTGATATAATCAATAATTCACTAATCAGTCTGCTATACTCTAGATGTTTTAAATTATTGATATGGCCTTTAATTTAATACTGTAGGGGAGACCGGGGCAACTTCGGCATGCGGGGCAAGTTTGTCAAGCGCTTTTTTTTAAAAAACAAATTAAAAGGAGACTTTGGTTATAGGTTAGGCAGTTGAGTTTTATTAGTGGCTTGTTGAGTGTAGTGTTTTTATTGTTCTCCAACAAGCGTAGTTGAATTATCAAGCAAATTTTCATTTTCGTTGAATTCCATATAATATTTTTTTTCCATTTATATTGAATTGGCAGGTTTTGTTATAATTCCATGATAACGAAAGTTACTTTTCCTGTTAGAAGGATGTAACTTCAACTTATTCACGTGGCCAGATCGTGGCTTGGCATTCTGTTCTCAGGGTTGTACTTAATGTTTCGAAATCATGACTAGCGGGGTAAGATCGGCAACATAAAGCCACATTAGAAGCAAAGGATAAAAATCAAACAGATGATAAATGAAAACATGTTTGCATTTGTTATTCATGTATATATGTCTTTGAACTTGCATTTCGTTGTAATAATATTAAATGGGTGTTGGATTTGTATTTCTTTGTTTTAATAGTGAATTCCAACTTATACATTGTTAATAACATAATTTTATATACGTGCCTATCTTGCCCCATTACTGTTGCCCCTATACCAGGGGCAACTTTAATAAAAATAATTAAAATAATTACAACTTTACAAAAAGAGAGAAGTTGCCGATCTTGCCCCTATACCCGGGGCAACTTCGTCAATTTCTCTCTTCTTGTAAAGTTGTAATTATTTTAATTATTTTTATTTCCAAACTGATTTTAACCAGTAAGGTAACATTACAATAGACAATATGCAAAGCTTTTTTTTCAGTTTATAGCAGTATTTATTACACAAAATTTAAGTAAAGCTTAACATGCCGATCTTGCCCCGGTCTCCCCCTATATCAATAAACAGTAATGCAATAAAACTATCAAATTCATTTGTACTTAATTTATGCACACACACAGTATATATAGTATTTAGTTCAATTTTAATACAATATTTCTTAAAATATCAAATGAATTTTAGCAATATAATTTAATAAAAACAAATTGAAATTATTAAAATTTTCTTTCAGTTTATTTAGTTATAATTTATTTCATTTAACTAATTAAAATGGTTACGGAAAATCCTATTGATAAACTGTATATTAATAGAAAATTTCCTAATAAAATTTATCATTATTATTAATATAATCTGTTAAAATTGTAAAATAATTTTTCAAGTATTAAACAATTAAAGTAGCATACATGCATACTACAATTGTTATTAAGGAAATGCTTAGATTACAAGTATTGCCATAATGACAATTCCTTTAATGATGAAGTACTTTATATATAAAAACTATCCTACGTTTATATATATATAAGGCCTATATATAAAAGTATTCTATATATATAAACGTCAGAATATATATATATGTGTGTGTGTGTGTGTGTGTGTGTGTGTGTGTGTGTGTGTATACGGAAATTCTGACGTACTCTTGCGCGCAGAGTCTATTTTGCTTTATATCTTACGGAGAAAATATGTTGAAACTTGACAAGAATACTCCTATATATGGGGCATTGATGATATTATATTTTGCAGATTATAAGTCAAGGGGGAGATAAATAGGATAATGTGTCAAATCGTGGATGGGGCCAGACTTTAAAAATTTGTAAATGCCAATAAAAAGTAAAATTTTTATTAAATACTCCTATCCACAAAAGTAAAGCTTTCTTTACTTTTTGGGGTAGGTTATTCATTAATAGCATCTGATATATTACTTCAAATATGTCTGATAGGTTACAGAAGAGATATTTCATATTTAATACAGTATTTCTTACCTAAAGTTCCTAAAAACATTACCGTGTTTTTTTAAAAAACTTTATAATGGAAAAATTTTTTTGGCTTTTTAATTTTATTAATGGTTACAATAGAGATGTTCTGAACGGTTACATTGACAGTAATGCAGTGCCAAAACAAGCTGGCACGTATAAGAGCATGCTCTTATAACTTTTTTAAAAATTTTGTTTGGAATTCAATAATTTTGATTAATTTTCATGAAATTTGTGCGATATGTCTAAATGTACCTAGAAGTTTTTGATCTGAAATCTCCTTAAGCTTTTCATATGAAAAAATGCAGACAGACAATTAGAAAGAGTATTTGAAAATTAGTTTGAGCAATACACATTTAAATAAGATCGATGAAGAACAGTAACAGTTTTAGCATAGCAAAAACACATTAAACAGATTATTCATGATGCAATCACTTAACAAATAAGGAGAACAATGATCACGTTTGTGTAATAAATTAACGGCTTCATTATACATATTTATGTCATATATCCCAAACAACTTCGATAAATGTGCAGTGAAGCATATTAATTACCAGTAATCTTAACAGATTTCCAATTATCGAGCACTTTACATTAATTCATTAAATTCTTTCACGAATTAATTAATTGTTAAATATAATAATAAGGTATGTGTTCATTTATACCCCGTACAATTGTTGAATTGTATAAATTATACATACATATATAATAACAGTATATACATATAGTATACATATATATACAATTTATAATAATAATATAGATACATGATTTTTATTGGAAAATCTAAAAATGATAATTACTTTAATTTTTCTGTTATCTTAAGCTGTAATACAGGAGTGTCCAACCTTTTTGTTTCTCTGGGCCGCATTGGAAGAAGTCAAGGAGTTTTGGGCCACAAGTATATATAATATATACTTGTGTCCCAATATACAAGTATATTTAAAAATTAACATGTCTAGATTATAATAATAAGTATTAAAACTTTATCAAGAAAAAAGGATATTTTAAAAAATTACTTCTACAGACACTTTCAATTTTTACTTAGAAATAGATAAATTCATTTATTATAAAAGAGACTAAAGAAAATTTATTTGAAAAACACAAATATTTGTTTTATTTGGGTCTCTAATTAATAAAAAGCGACGAAACACCATTTTAAAGTGCATTTTTATTCAACTAATATAATTATAAATAATATGTAGCCCAAAAAGTAGCCAAAGCGCCAAATGATATTTTTTACGTCAAACAAAAAAAAGTAGCCACATTTGGCGCAATGTAGCCAAATCTTGCAACGTTGGAAGAAATACTAAATAAAGCTGGAGTTGTGAATCAAAGGATTATAGACCCAAGTGCGGGGAAAAAGAGGCAAAGGACAAAAGATAAAGAAGTGAAAAAGGTTGAAAAATTACGGGTCCATATTTGCTTAACAGAAGATCTATTTAACGTTTCTCACTACTACATCTTTTGTCCTTTCTCATCTTTCCCTCCTTTTCCCAAATTTGGGTCTATAATCCTTTGAGTCACAACTCCAGCTTTATTTAGTAATCCTTCCGCATTCACACATCTCCAAGTATTTGAAAATATTTTCTTTCCACTCAAAAATAAAATATGAATAAAGGTTTACGGCTTTGTGAAACTTTTTTTTGAGTTTATGCCGTTGAAATAAATAAATAATAAAAAAATTAAAACATTTGTCGGTTTTGTTTACACGTTTATTGGGCCGCATTGGAACTTGCCTTGGGCCGCATGCGGCCCGCGGGCCGCGGGTTGGACACCCCTGCTGTAATATGACTATAGGCCTATAACATCCTCTACAATGTTGTAAACTTGTAATTTACATTAATTACTACCAATACTGAATTAGTTCAGGTTGTTGGCATTCTTCATTTACTTTTGCCGAGAGACATGTGCTTCAAGAAAACACTTCTCAGAAATCGACTGTATATTTTATATGATGCATGCTCCTGTATCAATTTACCTGTTATAATGATTTTTCAATGCCTAAATGAGGCATAATTTTTTTAGAGCACACATTATTGAACTGTGTACAGGTGTCTTGTACATGATCCTCTTATTGCACATTCTCATTTTACACGGTAAATTCGGAAACCATCTACTAAATAACTACGAGGATTTTATGTATCTTATACTGTTATAGTTTAGAGCAATAAAAAAAGTTATACACAAATTATTAAACATGACGTTTTAAATCTAAAAAACTTACTTTCCATATTAATTATTCCTTTCGGTTCCCTTATATCTAAAAGGAACCAAATAACAAAAATTTATTAATTTCACCTTAATTTTACTTAATTGTATCTATTATTGATCAATTTAAAATTTATAACATTTATCGATAACTTGATAAAAATTTAAATAGTTTAATTTGTTAATTAATTTATTATTAAATACATTTAAACGTAATATGTAAACAAATATAGTTAAACCTGTGTAAACCAGGATGAACTGGATCGAATTTTTTTCCGTTTACGCACATTTCCGTTTTACACAGGTTTTATATTGTTTTTACAATTGTAAATGATATTAAATTTATATAATTTTATATTTAAAAATAATGCAAAAAATGAAGTGAATTATATAAAAAAAAAATATTTGTACGATTTACAGAAGTTTAACATATATTGAATTTATATAATTCAGTATAAAGACCTGCCAGTCATTCGTTTTTAATTATATATTTTATCCATCTGTAAAGCAAATAATAATATAAAATTTGCATTGGCATTGTTGTTGAAAAAGATAAATGAATTTCTAGAAATTCATATTAATTTAGTCGCTCAAAAATGTTGATTTTTATATATTTTTATATTATTTCATCATCTGTTTAACGATTGCTTCAACATTTTAATCGAATTTCTTTTCCTTTTACATAATTTTCTAATTGTATAGGAAACTAGTTACGTAACTTCCTATGTAATTTATACTACTTTTATACATATTAATTATAGAGTTATATAACAAGAAGTAACTTATAATTTAGCAAAATTAATTAAATAGAAATACAGTAAATTAAATTGAAAATTAAATGAAAAATGTTAAATTATAATAATGCTAGTGGTTTTCTTTTTTACTTTATCATGTAACAATTAACCTAGAAAGTGAATACAAATCGATGATTTACACTCTAATTAATCTAACATTAAATGGTAATATGCATTGGAGTTATAGAAATTTTGATTGCAGATCCAATTAGACACGCTCTATATTTATAACTTTCGGAATTACATTTAGAAAAATAACTTTTAAATTTAATATTCATTATTTAACATACTTTAAATTGTCAAAAATTAAAATAAAAGCTATAACATTAACGGCATTATTTTCTGTATGAAAAACTTATTTTTCTGTTATATAGCTACATAATTATCTAATTTAAAAATTGAATAATTAAATTTTAGAGATGATAAATTAAATTATTTAAAATATATTTGCAAGTAAAATAATTTTTTTCAAAAAAAATGATCAGAAAAATATATTTAATAAGCAAACAATATAAATATGGTTATTTGCAGACTGTCATTCAGATATTTTATAAATTGCAAGTGAAACGAGTACGAACAGCCATTTCTAGCAACATCAACTCGACACCTTAAGGCAAGAACATATTAACTCAGTTCCTTTATTGAACATTGCTAAATGTCTACAAACATATGGGCTGATATAATTTCCCGACCCATGATCAACAATTTCTCATATCAGAGATCCATAAGCCAGTTTATCATTAATCACCTGTGATCTGTCGTAAAATACAAAGAAAATTCGGAACTTTGGGGTGATTTTCCCAGAAACGTAAAAGAAGAATCAGGCACGATTCAGAGTTAGCACGTTCTTGTCTCAAGATCTTCAATTATAAATGTTTTGAGTCATTAAACCATGTTATAAACAATGTAGCTTATATTGTATACAGTACCGTGTAGCTCGCAGTTTATAAATTTCACTTTTAATTAAGTGAAAGAAAATAGCACTTACATGAATTTTACTTATTTATTTTAATAATTAAATATTAACCATTTAGTGTAGCGGTAACCATGAACCGTGACGTATTTAGTATAATATGGAGAAGTTATCCAGAAAGTAACGTTTCAGATGAGATTATATTTTGAAACAATTTTGTCATCTTTTTCTTCCATAAACTTAAAATACAATATTAAATTTAAAAACTATAAAGTTCATATTCTTAAAATAGATTTCAAAATTCATACACAAAACAAATGGTGTTTTAGGAGCTATTGGATATATTTGAGAAAAACGAAAATTGGGTTCATTTTCATGTCCGCAAAGTCAAACTTTCGATGCAACAATACAGAAAATTAAACCTAATATTAAAGAAAATCCCATACCTTTGTTGACTAATAATTCTGTCGCAAAAGCAAATCGCCACAATCAGTTATAAATACATAAATATACACAATAAATAGGCAACCGAATATTGATTCGAACCATAGTTACCAGATGTAGAGAGGGGAGGAAAAAAATACGTTTTCTCATTATCACTTTTTCAACAGGAAATCTAGTTAGATAGCGTGAATTATTCGTATGTCTGTATGTGTAGCAAATTTTGAAGCCATTTTTCCTCATTTAGAGGGGCAAAACACAAAACTGAATTTCATTTTCGTTTTTTTTTTTTCAAAAACAAATACAAAATAGTCCTCGAATCACGTTTATTTCACGTACGGATTCAAAGGGTTCCTTTGTTATTGCATTATTATAAGATGATTTTGATTAAAAGAAAAATAATTTTTCCGAAGTTAAATATACTGTATAATTTGCATTCATTAGTTTAAACATTTTTAAAATAATAATTTCTTCCATATATAATTTACGTGACTTAAATTTAATTGCAAAAATAATAACTGTTGATCGCATTATAATTGCACTGAATAACTAATTTCGATTCATTTTGTATAATATCAATGTTGAATATATGTGAATAATTTTCCAGTGGATTAAAACGGAGTGATTAACCTACCACAATTCAACGTTGTCTAGATAATAATACAACCTAATTTGATGACATTTCAGGATATGCGGAAGTTATTTCCTAAAACGAGCAATTATTTATTATGACATCGTCACAATGCCGAGCTGCAATTTTAATCATATTTTAAATATGCTCTCTATTAGTAGTGTTTTGTCCCTGTACATCATATTTTTCCTGTTAACAATAGAGCTATGCTGGTCATCTATCTAACTCCGTTCTGGAGAAGCCCATTATTAGCCGAGTGGATAAAACCACCGACCACTGGCATTTAGTTGATCGTGGGTTCGCGCCTGGCCAACGGGCTGGCCATGTGGAGTTTTCTTCACATTAATTATACCTAAATAGGGACCAATTTCCCTTAAAAGACGTCCCGGGAGATATTTCTCCTCGGCAAATCACCCTTGTGTCGCGTTCCTGTAACCAAATAAACCAAATCGTTCTGGTGAAAATATTTAAGTTAAAATAATATGACTTCGGTTCCAAACCGGAAGTTTGTATATAGTTAATCAGGCTTCTTGCTTCTAATTTTTCCTTATCTAGTCTCGACTTTCATCTTAACTGGTTCTCGTGATAAGGAAATACGGACAGACGCCAGTGGGAATTTATAGGTCCCAAAAATAGTTTCAAAGCACGCAACTATAGCTTTTTAGCACTAAAGCTTTTTAGCAATGCAAGCAACTAAAACGTTTCATTTATGGGACATTTAGAAAGCGTTTACCGAGAATACGTTTGGTAGCTTGAAACATCGTATCATATTGCATGTACGAAGCATCACAGATCAATTACGGCTGCCTTCGAACAGTTTAGACTTCACCTTCCGGTTCTATTTTAAAATTTAGAGTTGGACTCATATTATTCGATGTTCCTTCATCGCTAAGACCTCTATATAGTATGAGTATCGCGTACAAGTAAAATGTATGTTGCTTGCAAGCTAAAAGTACAATAGTGGTGAGTTATGGTCGCATAGTAAAATTTGGTCGCATTTGAACATTTTGGCTGCGAAATTAGCAGTCTAAATATCCAAATACAACCAAATATGGTGACATTTCAGAAGTCATTTCCGTTAAAAAAAGAAAAACCGTAATTGAAGTTTTTTCGAAATTGAATTACGACCGTTTTCAAAAATCTTATTAGTATGTCTAATTTATCTTTGATCGATACAAAAAGTTTCAATATTTAGGTGGTGAGAAACTAATTTTTAATTTACTGTATCTGCAAGAAATGTTTCAATGCAAGGTAAAATGACTGTATCTACGAGTGCTAGGAAAATGAGCCTTAACTATCCGCGAATACTGTAGTTATCTTCTTTCCAATGAAAGTTTTGTTCCTATCGGTAATTGGTAAGATTGAGGACCCATCGAAGATTTCTGGCTATCCTATGCCACGGTAACTAAAGTATACTCAATAAATGAAACGCGACGGCGTTATGGCTCCGACTTCACACTTTCCTATCATTCCTTACTTTTCTTCCCTCTTCTCACTTCCTCTAAAACTCTTCATCCTTCCTTTTCAAAGGCTATGCCGTAAGGTTCGGCCTTCTAACACTTTTAAACATATCATATCATATATCCTAGGCCACGAAGCTGTGTCTGGAAGAAAAAGAAAAAAGAAATTATCAGCTTTTTCCACGTATTTTTCCTGTTGTTTTGTTTGATATACGACAATAAAATATTCGAACCAGGCAGTGAAAGTTGTCTAAGAACATATTTATGTCCCCAAAACTTCCATCGCCAAGTAGAATTTAGTTTCAAGAAGGAAAAGGTTTACGACTTTTCCGACTACGAAGACGCTGCACAGTGGGACCAAATCCCAAAAAGCTGGCCAAAAGTCGAAAAATAGAGTTTAAGTTCCGGTAATTTCTAGTCGTGGGTTCGGTTAGATAAGAGTCCGAAGGTCGAATTCTAGACTTCAGCGCCCCCTATCCCTTATACCTGCTATTGTAGTTCAGTTGAAAGGGGACCCTCAATCGAGCTAGACGCGTCATGCAGTAAGCAAAGATTTCTACGCTATATTCAAGAGGGTGCCAAATCTCTAAAAATCAATCGAATTTAAATTTAAAAAATGGAATTTGCAGCTGCAAGTAAGTAGAATATTATTATGTAACACAAAATTGATAATAATACTTTATGTGATAACAGTAAACGAATGATTTGTACGAAAATGAACGGAAGATTACAACAGGAAAATTTAAACACGTAGAGAAAAGTTCATAAATTCTGTAGAGTTCTGCGACTGGACCGATCGCATGTTGTAGATAGATGGTGTCCAACCCGCGGCCCGCGGGCCGCATGCGGCCCAAGGCAAGTTTCAATGCGGCCCAATAAAGGTGTAAACAAACCGACAAATGTTTTAATTTTATTATTTATTTATTTCAACGGCATAAACTCAGAAAAGAAGTTTCGCAAAGCCATAAACCTTTATTCATATTTTAGTTGAGTGGAAATGAAATATTTTCATGTACTTGGAGATGTGTGAATGAGGAAGGATTACTAAATAAAGCTGGAGTTGTGACTCAAAGGATTATAGACCCAAATTTGGTGAAAGGAGAGAAAGGACAAAAGATAAAAAGTTGTCAGAAAGGTTAAATAGTTCTTCTGTTAGGCAAATATTGAGTCTTAATTTTCCAACCTTTCTCACTTCTTTATCTTTTGTCCTTTCTCTTCTTTTTCCGAATTTGGCTCTATAATCCTTTGAGTCAAAACTCCAGCTTTATTTAGTATTCCTTCCAGCGTTGCAAGATTTGGCTACGTTGCGCCAAATGTGTGGCTACTTTTTTTAGTTTAACGTAAAAAAAATATCATTTGGCGCTTTGGCTACTTTTGGGGCTACATATCATTTATAAATATATTAGTTGAATAAAAATGCACTTTAAAATGGTGTTTCGTCGCTTTTTATTAATCAGAGACTCAAATAAACCAAATATTTGCGTTTTATCAAATAAATTAATTTATCTGTTTCTAAGTAAAAATTGAAAGTGTCTGTAGAAGTAATTCTGTTTCTTGATAAAGTTTTAATACTTATTATTATAATCTAGACATGTTAATCCTTAAATATACTTGTATATTGAGCTACAAGTAGGCCTATATATTATATATACTTGTGGCCCAAAACTCCTTGACTTCTTCCAGTGCGGCCCAGAGAAACAAAAAGGTTGGACACCCCTGTTGTAGATAGAACTATTATTGAATGAAAAAAAGTAAAACTAGCTGCAACTAGCTGCAACTGCGTCATTGGTGCGAGTTCTTGCTATGTAAAACATAGTTTTCTGAATTTTGTACATTAATGACGCGGAATGTTTTGCTCTTTTTCTTGAATTTGTCTGGTGTTTTGAATATTGTTTGCATGCAGCATATAAGCTTGAAATCAAACTGTGGCAAGCGCATAGTGATAAAGAAATATGATTCTGAATAACGAATATACAGAAGGATTTCCGTATAGAATTAGGTCTAATAGTCGATCAACCAAAGCCTGGTTTCAAACCAAACCAAATGAATCAAACCAAAGCCGAATGATGAGAATACCGCTCGACAATTTTTCGAAAACTCAAGCATTTCTGCTGCTATTACAGGGATTGATGAGGACTTGATTACGCGTTTCCATGTCATATTGCAGACAATTTCGTGTGGCCATGAAATCAATTTCATAGAATTTCAAAATTGTGCCTTACAGACAGCTCGTTACTTTGTGCAGTTATATCCATGGTTCTGCATGCCAACTTCGGCACATAAGATATTGATTCATGGTGCAGAAGTGATAAATTCATCGGTATTGCCGATAGGGTAGATGTCTGAAGACGCTCAAGAGTCTACTAATAAATACATTAGAAAGTTTCGAGAAGATTTTGCAAGAAAAGTTCCCGAGTGAAAACAGTGGAAGACACTATTTTATGCCTATTACTGTATTAATATCCGATCCGTTTATTTCGAGTTTGCGCGAATTACCTCGAAAAACTCAAAGTCATTGCTTCCAGAAGCAGTTTTATTGTTAGTTGCGCCACGTATACCAGCAAGTACAGGAAGCTCCAGCGATTTCAAAATTGAATCATATGATTACGAATCAAATTATTCTTTGGATGACGATGCATGAACTTTTAATCAACTGATTGTATGTTTTATCGTATTAAACAATATATAGATTTATTTTGTACTTTTTCTATAAAAGTGGTTCGTGTTAAATCCGTCATTTTGTTTTTATTTCAAATTTTGACTTCGGATTCGTAATCAGCGATCCCAAAAACCCTCGAATACTGACTTTCAGCCAAATTGATAACGCTTTTGACTTTTGGCCAGCTTTTTGGTATTTGGCCCCACTGTGCGCTGTCAGTAATAGCAATTCGAAGCATGTTCACGTAAGCCCAGAGACATCATGGACTGGTCTGTCTATATTTCAACGTACAAGTTCAAGAGGACTGTTCAAAGACCGTATATAGCACGGATAGTTTGCGTAAAAGAGTGGCATAGCAATTAATTTCTCGCTTACAATACTGCCTTCGGGACAGACGAAAAGGAACTAAACTTCCTGATAGCAAAATTAATGCGAGACGGAGTACCAAAAGCAAGAACTAAAAAGGATTCTCAAGGAATCTCTAAGGAAAAGAAGAAAGCCATCTTCACAAATCTGTTACCTCAAATGCCGGAATCGCGCCATTCGTTTCGAAGAGTTGCCTGTTTGCCACCTGTAACTCTTCGAAACTATACTGTTTAAAAAATATGATATTCCGTTAAATTATGCTCATCTATATATATAATCGAGATGGATTGAAAATAATAATAATAAGCGCAGAGTTTAAACGATTAAGAGTTAAACGTTGAAATTTGGTACTGTTAGGGTATGCCATGGGAATGTAAAAAGGGATTTTTGGAAATTTCACCCCCTCCCTTCCGCGGGAGACGGAGAGAGTTAAAGATTACCCTGAAGAAATCAGATTCTAATGTACTATTTTAGATGCGGATTTCGCGTTTTTACGAGAAATCGAACATATTTTACAACCATCTAAAAATTCTCTAATTAGCCTCGGAAGAGGGGGAACCTAATTCGTCCACCCGGTGAAAACGGGTAAGATCGGCTATAATCTAATAATCTTAATCTTCTCTATCGTTACTTTTGTTCGAGCAACACCGGGCTCATCTGATAGTATAAATATAAAATTCAAGGTTGGTTTTTGCAGGATAATTATTGTTAATACGGTAAGTACGAACAGTAATTCATGTTTATCTACACATATGTAAGATTATAGTTTAGGTCGCACGGCAGAATTGTTAATAGGAGTTTTTTCCAGTCTCGATACAAAATATGAATTTTAAACTGTTACATTTCTGTTAACGTAGTAAGTAATCTAATACAGTGACATTAATTTAAATAAAATCATATTCGAGACTAAATATCAGCGATGAATCATATATAAATAACTTTTTGTTTAAAAAAGCATGATCGTACGCAATTCATTTGAATTTCTGTATTTAATACTTCCGAACGATCTTTAGCAATGTGTTTCCAAAGGAAATTAATTTATATGATCTCCAGCCGAAACGCGAATATCAAATTTAATCCAATAACACCATAATACAATCGATATGAAAATTACATTGGTGGTCATTTTGTTGCCATACGTCAAGGGCATGGTTTGATACATGCGGTGTATACTAGGTGAATAGGACTAAAGAATATTGATCTGTTTTCATTATTATTCTTACTACTATGGCAACATATCATCGGTTTTCTATTAGAGGACGCTTCAATCAGATTGTTTATTAAAATGAAAATTGATTGGTTTATTTAAATATATCTGATAGAAATCGGATAAACTATCTTTTGGTCAATTATGTCTTTAGTTAGACAAACACTTTCATTGTTTTTAATTACTTCAATTTCGTTAATATCAGAATTTTCGATTAGATTTTTACTAAGATATTGATACTACTTAAATCTAAATGCTATTTTTTTATTATTTAAGATTATTTAATTCAAAATTAAGAGCTTAAAGTATTCTTTTGAAACGCCTTTAATTTTTAATACATTTATTTACGTATTAAAAGAAGCTGTTTAATCACATCTCATGAGAAACTTTGAAAAATCATTACTTATATTGTTGGGCTTCAATTTTAAAATTTCAGACCTATACATTTCTACTGGCATCCGTCTGTCTGTACACACATCAAAAACTTAGGAGCAAGAGCCCCGATTAACTATATACGAACTTCCGATTTGAATCGAAAAGCATGATATTTCCGTTCAAAAATTTTCTCCAGAACAGTTAGATATCCGGTATGACTCTCTTGTTAACAGGAAAAGTATGATGTACAGGGGCGAGACCATTGTGCATTGAGATCTAAAAAATTGCAGCTTGGCATTGTGACGAAGTTAAAATAAATAACTGCTCGTTCTATAATAATTTAGTTCTTATATCATTTTTTTATTTTTAATAATTTATTTCTAAAGCTGATTAATTTAAACTGTTACAAATACAAACATTAAATTTAATTTAACAACTGAAAAGTAATGGTAGCAATGAAATAAATTTAATGTTTTTCTATAAGAAAGCTTAAATTTGGCACATTGTGATATAAACTAAATCTTACCTAAAATATATTATACCTAAAATACATCATTATATAAACAATGAGTAATATTATAACAGTGGTGATTTAGGCATAGGCTGAATCTATAGACATCGCACTTTTAGGAGGCTCAAATACGCACTAATCTATATATATATAATCGAGACGAGTTGATAATAATAATAATAATAATAAGCAAATATAATACACCAAGAGCTTGCAAAGAAACACAAATTGGCAGACATCCACGAACCATACTACAAGTATATTCCACAGACAGTATTGGAAAATAACACGCACAAAATGTATTACGACAGAGCCATAATCACAGATAAAACAATTTACCACAACAGACCAGACATCACACTCATTGACAAACACAATAAAATCACATACATTATAGACATAGCCATTCCAAACACTCACAATGT
>NW_019385041.1:48545-130228 GCF_000671375.1 Centruroides sculpturatus
TTACGTAACAATGGAATTGTTAAGAGAAAGCGACGTGCAATACGCAGATGCAGTTTTTTTCGTTTTTGCGGGAAATCGAACATATTTTTAGACCCATCTAAAAATTCTCTAATTAGTCTGGAAACAAGGGGACCCAATTCTTGCATTCTGTGAAAACGGGTAAGGTTGACTGTAACGTAATAATCTTTATCTTAGTTATCGTTACTTTTGCCCGAGCAACGCCGGGCCCACCTGCTAGTATAATATAATATAATATAGCAAATATAAAAAATACTCTAAGTCTATTATTAGTAGTAACAGTCATTATATAATCGCATTTAAAAAGCCTGAAAAATTGCAAGCCGACATGGGTAGAGTCAGGAATGATTAATTATAAAGTCTATTTTATAAAGTCTAATATAAAGTCTATTATAAAGTCTAACGAATTCTATTGTTTTTTTGTTATTATACAAACAACAATAGAATTCGTATCTCGAAACGTTTAAATTCAAGAAACGTTCTTGAAACGTTGTTTAAATTCGTTTTAAAAAGTGTTAGAGATCCATCACGTCATCGTGGTTCGTTTTCAATTCGTTTTCACTATACATTGATCCGAATGAAAAAACTTTTTAAATGTCCAATATAGAAATTACATAATCAATATTAACGAAATTAAATCTTTCGACAAGTTAATTAAGTCGTATTGAATTTGAAATAAGTAACTGATAATTAAATTATCATATTCTTTCATATTTCATAGCATAAATCTTAAGTAAACATCTACTTAAATTTTTATAGGAAAATTAAATTATATTCCTATAAGAAATATGAGATTTTGTATATTGATTTATTTATAATGAACAGCAATTTTTATTCTGGTCAATGGATACGAATCATGAACTTGATTTTGATATGAACACACAATGATTCATAATCTATTGAATCATTAATAATAATATATTGTATGAAGTAAGAATGGGCACTAAGCATTCTCTTCAAAATACCAAGAGCTAATAACCTGATATATTATAAAAATATAATTACATAAATATGTAAATGTTTATTATATATACACGTAATAGTAGTAGATTGTTCTGATATCTGAAGAAAAATGCAATGTTGATTTCAATTTTGCTCAATGTAGAGGAATCATAAATAGATAAAAATGAAATTATGGATTCAAATCCGGATCCCTCAGAGATTATTATTAAAGAGTGAATATATTCTATGAGAAAACTGATTACATTCATTAAATTTACATTCATTTTGAGCATTGCATTTGGAAAATCTGTAGTCATATTCAAATATATTTTGCAACAAGTTACTCGTGTCATGCCATATTATTTATCTTTAAAACTTATGAATAAAAATCTATGGTAATATAAATCACATTAAAAAATCATGTATAATGTGATATGATAACCTTGCTCAAATAAATCCGTTCTCTATTATATGCTTCAAATTCTACTCACGATTCATTTTTCTTAATATAAAATAAAAACAATTTAACCACAATTTTAAAGAATATCATTAAAAATTTGATATTAAAATTGTCTTACAAATGTACAAAATGTTTAAAAATTAAGAGATAACCAAATTTAAATACTGTGATATAGTATTTTATATCACGAATAACTAAAGTACAAACATAAACCATCGCTATTTTAAAGGCTAATCTAATGCTTAGAAAACACAAATATTGCTCCAAGATATCTCGATGTCTCAAATAAGTATAAAAATATATTTTAAAATATTATAATTATAAAAACACAAACAAAATTATTTATAGTATTAGACATTAATTTAATAAAATTCATTTAAAGTTTACAGTATTATTCTATGTTATTTTCATTTCCATGCTATAAATTCTGTAACTACTAAAGCGTATATAAATTTATAGTTAAACTTTATTGAAGTTGTGTCATTTCTATTTTAACTAATTATATATAAATTTTCAGTAATTTAAATTTATTTTAGACATTAACAGCTTTACAGGATATGTGAACTGAATACATCATCGGAGAAAATGTATTAAAATAAATACTGTAAAATTAAATTATTGCTAATTTACGATTTTATTCTACCTTAAATATTAAAATTAACAATTTAATTTTCTTCTGTTTTACTCCTACATCAGTCATGTCTTTTTAGAGTCGCCGAAGGCTTGGTGGGACCCGAGGGTAGACCCTTTTTGTTTTGAATAAATGAAATATTTAGAATGTTTGTTTGTCAATAAAAAGCAGTCTTGAAGATTTTGTTTTTTGACAGTAAAAATAGCAATTGATTTATAAGGATAGAAAAATCTATGGGCCTCTATATATTATCTGGGTCCGGGAAAACAGTCAACTTCTCAACGATCCTGCTTAAATTTTTACTTTTTTCCATGAATATTCAATGCAATCTTTCATAAATTACAATCTGAGTTTTTGCTTACGTTGCTGTTAAACTTTTGTTCCTAGTTTACTTCAGCAAGATTAGATTAGATTGGATTAGTTGTTTACGGTAACACGGCACGTGGGCGATCTGCCGAAGGGCATGCCTCCCGGGAGAATTTTCAATGGCAAACTGGCCCTTATTTAGGTATTACAAATTTGAAGAAAACCCGGAAAATTTCACCTGGCCAAATACGATATTTTGTTGCAAAAAAAAAAAAAAAAAAAAAATTCGGGCATAATTTCTCTATTAGTGTGGGTGAGCACGAATTTGTTTAACCTGTTTAAAGCTTAATAACTCCTCTGCTTTTTGTCGAAAATTTCTGAAATTTTGTAGAAACTTTTATGTATTAGGGGCATTGATATTAGTAAATTTTGGTGATTAAAGGTCAAGGGGATGAGGAGATATAGCGGGTCACGTGTCGTATCTAGAGTGTGGTCGGACTTATAAAAAATTGTACTTGTTATTAGCATTTACAATTTTTTTTAAAATAAAATCCATCCATACCCTCAAAATTGAGCTTTTCGCCATTTTATAATAGTTAAAAATATAAAAAATTTTTTAATAATATAATATCATAACAGATAGCGCTACCAAATGTTACCGAAAAAGTTAAGCAACTCTTTGCTGGATTTCTTTTTATATGACAAAAAAAATATAGAACATGTATCATTCTCAATTTCAGTAATTTTGCCATATTTCTGCCTTTATTTTTTCTATTTCTTATGATATTTTTCCCACTTTTTGCATCTTCTAATTCATGAGAATTTCGGCTGCTGATTAGTAAAAAGGTTAAATATTAATTCATTTGCATATATATCCTTATTGTATACAATTCTTGTTATATTATTGTCTACTTTGAACTTTTGAAAAGTAGGAAAAAGAGGAAATAGAAAAAATAAAGGCAGAAATATATCTGAGAACGTTTTAAAAAGGAAGGCATAAGAATACCAACGCTAAGTTTGTCTGTATGTATAAGTAAGAGTATAGTGTTTTCTAAATAAGACTTCCTCTTTTTGCAGAAATGGGAACACCAGTATAATAAGTCCTGATAATATACAAATATAATATACAAATAATATAACAAAAATTTGAATTGTCATATTTAATTGTGTGGAAATTTTCTCCTCCCCCATTCTTTTTTAAATTAAAAAATACATTGTAAATTTTTAAAATTTTAAATTTAGAACGAAAAATATACAGTAAAACCTTTGTAAACCGGAATCGAACATTACTGGTTTGGCAGGTTTACGTTTTTTTGTAGTTTTTAACAGAAAACTGCTCCGTTTTAAAGACTTTTCTCCCTCTTAGGCAGGTTTCCGTTTGTACAGGTTTTACTTTAAATATTTTACAAAATATCACATTGATTGATGGAGTAAGGTAATGCAAGGTTCTGCTAAGGGGTGGACTTTCCGGAAGGATTTTCTATGGGAAAGCCACCGCTATTTAGTTGCTAGACAAGTGAAGAATACATCTGGAAAAGTTTACATGGCTAGCACGTTGATGAAGCGCGTGCCAAAACCAATGAAAACAACAGGTTTTATCCACTATTTCAGTGGTTTCATCCATTCAAGTAGTAGATAAAACTAGTGGTTTTGGCAAAATAGAAATAAAGAAAGTAATATTTTAAAATGAAATCGAATCTCTTAACAAAGGCCCCTGACGGGAATNGTAATTTAAATTTATTTTAGACATTAACAGCTTTACAGGATATGTGAACTGAATACATCATCGGAGAAAATGTATTAAAATAAATACTGTAAAATTAAATTATTGCTAATTTACGATTTTATTCTACCTTAAATATTAAAATTAACAATTTAATTTTCTTCTGTTTTACTCCTACATCAGTTATGTCTTTTTAGAGTCGCCGAAGGCTTGGTGGGACCCGAGGGTAGACCCTTTTTGTTTTGAATAAATGAAATATTTAGAATGTTTGTTTGTCAATAAAAAGCAGTCTTGAAGATTTTGTTTTTTGACAGTAAAAATAGCAATTGATTTATAAGGATAGAAAAATCTATGGGCCTCTATATATTATCTGGGTCCGGGAAAACAGTCAACTTCTCAACGATCCTGCTTAAATTTTTACTTTTTTCCATGAATATTCAATGCAATCTTTCATAAATTACAATCTGAGTTTTTGCTTACGTTGCTGTTAAACTTTTGTTCCTAGTTTACTTCAGCAAGATTAGATTAGATTGGATTAGTTGTTTACGGTAACACGGCACGTGGGCGATCTGCCGAAGGGCATGCCTCCCGGGAGAATTTTCAATGGCAAACTGGCCCTTATTTAGGTATTACAAATTTGAAGAAAACCCGGAAAATTTCACCTGGCCAAATACGATATTTTGTTGCAAAAAAAAAAAAAAAAATACAATGGCAATTGACAATTTAAAATTTACTGATCGAATGCTTTTAAAATTTGGGTAACCAAAAAAAGCGCGATATAATCGAATCCGCGATATAACGAGGGGCTACTGTATTATATATTCTGACCTATCTTATTCTGTCTCTTATTCAACGCGTTGCCAGATGTATTGCTGATGTAGTTAAAATCAAGATAATTTTCGATTACTCTTAAAATAGTCTTATACGTAATTTTTACACCAGAACTTTTCAGTAAAATTACGTATAATCAATCGTTTATATAATTGTTTACTATGTACTTTTACTTAATATTAATAATTAACAACGATATACTACTTTCGGTCGCCTACTGCGAAGATCAAACTGCTCCTATAGTTCTATAGTCCTATAGCAAATATTTTATGCATTTATCATTATAATTTTTCTATAATAGGCCTATAACTTCATTTTCTTTAAAAGTATATCATAAAATATATGTAACCTTATATATTTTTTATTATTTTAATTTTTTTATTGGGGTTATTGTGTCAGGAAATATCTTCCTTGCAGCTATTCTAAAAATTACTCTAAAATCATAGTATTGTAGAATTGATTTAAAGTATAAAATCATTATTAAATTAATTATAAAAAAACTTTATTTTTGAATTATTCTATAATATTAATAAAACAGTTTGACATTACATATAAACTGCATCATACGACCTTACACAACTTTATTCAACAAATCTATTAAAATACATTTAAAAGATTGTATTATAATTATATGAATTAATCTAAATAAATAATTTAATATTATATTAAAGTGCAAAACTTAGTAATTAACTTTTTTTGGATATTAAAACTAGATATTAAGGTAAAATATTAAAAAATATTAATAAAATTCGTATTAAGTAATTTTTATTCATTTTATGAAATTCTATGTAATAATAAATGTTGAATTTAACCAATATAGTCAGTTATTCCAATATAGAATAACTATATTAGTTATATTCACTTCAGGGAATAAGAAAGTTCCAGAGCATAGTATAAGATAGAATGTTATGGAATTCCCTTAGATTCAACAGTTTTTCAGTTCATATAACTAAAGATTATCCGTTAATAAAATGTTCTTTTATTATTTTAAATTTTGTATATATCAGAACACGTATTATTATCAATGTTTTGTATTTTATAAAATTTCAGGTTACACTGATCATACAGGAAGATTTCAGAGGAAACTAAATGAACATTTTTTTCTGACGGATCCAGAAGTTTTAATCTGGACTCATTTTCCATACGATGAAGTGGAGAAAAATTATAGCAGGTTTACAAATTTTTCTTTAATTCTAACATTTATATAGAAACGTATGTTTAATTGCATAATTAAATTTAAAATTTGTAAATGTAATTTTGGCAAATTCTTGATCGTGAAAATTTTTTTCAATTAGAAATGACTGAGAAAATGTTTAATGACAGATCCTGTAAAAAAATCCTGTATTGTTATTATTAATACTTATTTTTACATTTAAAAATTAATAGACAAAGAATTGTATGTAGCCTGTTTCTCGTTTTCTTTCATCCAATATACGAGTAATTGAGTTAACGATTCCGAAATCAGTTACGTGAAAATTGTTTATCTTTCGTCTGAACTGATAAGTCTTTTCATTTATATTTGTTCTCTTTTAATGTTAACCTTACGAACATGATACAGAAGTCCTTCGACATGGTAGTCATTTGTTGTGTCAAGAATGCAAATTTTATTTTTTTCTGCTACAGTGAACTGGATTTTTTCCCTTTAATTTAGTACAAGTTTTTATATTTATTTATTTATTTATTTTTTGGTGCAGGAATTTATGAGGTATTATTAATATACCTTTAACAAACGGCTGCTATGACTTATGTCAAACTGGATCATCCGGTATAACATCAATAAACTTACCAAAGAACATTTATTTCCAAGCATTAAAAGTTTTCATGTACAGTATAAACGCTTTTCCAGAACAAATCTCCTCCTCAGTGTACGTCTGTATTACACTACAATCTTACAAATATTTTTAATTTACATAAATTTTTAACAAGAACATACTTTAGGTTTATATAAATTCACCGCAGGTTTATATAAATGGTACAATTGCAATCTTACCGTATAAATCCTACAGAAAACTTGCTTAAAATAGCCTGAAAGTGTTTTCCCAATAAATCCTCGATGCCTTCACCATATTTAAAATAAATGTAACCAATTTTCGTTAAGAATGAAGTTTTGATGCTAACTAAAACTTTCCCCCATTTTATAACATTCCTTAGACCTTATGTATGCACTTTAAATGTTTTAATTAAACAAATCAACTGCCCTCAATAAAATGTTCACTTCAACAAAGAAAGTTAAGTAGGGCTGTCTTATTTAGCAGAAGACTTAGCCCTGTTTTGAAGTTGAAAGAAGAGTTTAGTAAAGTAAGAAAAAGATGGAAGATGAAAGTTAGAAGGATAGGACAGTGTGAAAAAAAGAGTATCATGGCACCCCCATGGAACCCCAGGGGCATCTGCTTCTGCGTTAATTCAAACAACATATGTACAAAAGTATAAAATACAGAGTGACAAATATATACATTATACAAAAGTGCAGAGTAACAATTTCCATGTGTCATTGCAACTTGCAATAACATTAAAGACAAGATGGTACTTTTAAACCGTACAGCAAATACATACTTTCCAATAATAATTTAACATAGGTTTAGTATTACTTATGCCTTTTCCAGAGGAATATCTGGATTACAATTGATGGAATTGCTTATTTCCGTCAGTTGCAAAAGTTTAACCATTTAATATTTTTGATGATTCCAAATGGGCTACATAAGAGTTAACTTAATTAAATGAAGGTTTTGTTAAATTAAACAATGAATTTAGCAATAAAAAATATTATACAATGTATTTAGGAAAGAATTGAGCCATTTACCCTGTTTGTGTACGAAACATTGTACAATAATAATAAAATGTTCACTGGTGACATGCCAACAATTAAAAATACAGTTTCAATTTAAAATGGCTGATGATATTTACATAATAAAATACATAGAAGCAGAGCCGGGCCTAGAGGTATTTTGACCTGAGGCAAAAGGATAAATTTTCGCCCATACATATAGTTTTTCATTTCTAATAAATATTGAATAAAAATAAATAAATAAATGATTTTGGGAACAAACTACATTTATTAATTATTAAATAAAAAAAATACAGAACGCAGTAACAGTATAATAATAGTAGAAACATAAAATTACATATATTACAGATAAAATCACAGCAACCTTAACAAAAGAAAAACAAAATAAGTATTAGCCATAAGATGAATTAGAATTATTACAAATTAATCAGTAATTTAATTTAATAATAAAGACAAAATAATATCTATAATACTTATACTGTATAAATAAATGCCCAATATAGAATATTTTTTAACGTTTTACTTTCTTTGCTTTTAGCGAAGCAAATTCATCAATTATTATATCAAAATTTCTGTTCGATTGATAGATAAAATATTGTCATATTTGACAACTTTCCTGATCAAGTGACGATTCTAAATATGTTTTGATAATTTTTAGTTCACTGAAGCCTCTTCCACCAGAAGCTAGAGTCACAGGTAGTGTTAGGAGTATTGCATCTCAATGCATCTTTTAAATTTGGATAGGACCGAACTAAATTCATGAATCGTTTCTAAAAGATCTAAACTTGTAGCTGCTTTAAGGTCTGGAATTAACGTCATTGCCTGATTTTTTTAAACTATTTTTTTCTGAAACTGATTATTTTTGATAATAATTCTACAGAATTTATATTATTTGGATGTTTAAGGCTAAAGCTTATTAGGGCGATATAATAAGAGAAAAGGAGTATATCGAGCTGGAGTGTCTGATACAAATCGTTAGTGTGCTTAAAGTATTCGAAGACCATTGCAAAATACATTTCAATTTTAATTTTTTTGTTTTATTTTGCAATTTATTAATTTTCATTTTTTACCAATTTGGCACCCTTTTCCATTGTTCGAATGAAGTAAGTGTCTCCTTTGCCTCACCCTTATCCCGGCTCTGCATAGAAGAAACTATCTAATGACTATCATGTGAAAGGGCTTTTGGATCACTTGGACCATGCTCGTGCTGTTAACATTAAAAGAGAACAAATTTAAATGAAAAGACCTATCAGTTGAGATAAAAGACAAAAAATTTTAACGAAACTGATTTCGGAATGTTAACTTAATTATATTGGATGAAAGAAAACAAGAAACAGGTTGGCGTACTGTACAATTCTTTGTCTATTAATCTTTAACTTGAAGGAATAAAAGTTCGCATATAGTGAAAACGGAAAATGTCATGCTCTATTAAAAATACCATTACTTTCCGATTATGAAGGAATATTCATGAGTTAAATTCAGTTTATTTGAATTAATAACTGCATTCAGTTGATCCAAATTTCTACTATTGTCGCTTGTATAAATATTTTACAAAAAAGTAGCAGATATTATCATTTTAATTTTTTAAAAATTTTATCCGTAGCACAAATGCGTTTAAAGACCAAAAACACTGAACTGATTATTTTAAAACACGAAATTTGGAATATTTTCCTTTCATTGTTATAGGAGAACAGCGATTTATCTTCCTAAAGTAAATGTAACAGCATGATTGATTGCTTTCATGAGATAGGGCAACGCAACACATGGGCGATCTGCCAAGGGTCTATGCTTCCCGGGAGGAATTTTATTGGAAATTGGCTCCTATTAAGATGTTAAACACGTGGAGAAAACCAGAGAAACTACTCGGAAAAAATCCGTTATAAGGCGCGAACTCACGACGAGTGTTCGATGTTTTTATTCAATCGGTCACTGGTGGGCCATGTAACAGAATTCATAGTTCTTTAGAATATTTGTTCTATTATAAAGTAATAGTAACAATAATAGTATTCATCGTAAAATTAAAATGATCAATAATGTTTCTTGACAAAATTAATTGATTCGTCGTACGTCAATAAACAGTTTGGACATTATACTTGGACATTATAATGTTTGTTTTGCTAAAATGTTTGAGAAGAAAAACAAATAATAACAAGCGTGACTGATGGAAAATTTACTTTTTTGTAACTGGTCGAAAAGAGGCTGGAAATATTAATCATAAATTTCATGAAAAAAATAGATATCTTGGTCTTAAATTATATAAATTGTAGCCTGTTTAGAATGCAAAAACCAACAATGGAAAACGTTATAAAACAAATAACTTATCCTATACTTTTCATTTTAAAATTATCGATTTCATTGTATCCATTCTTCAAAATCATCTTTAATAGATATTATATTATAAATCTTTATAATAAAAATTAAAAGGAATGCATAACAACCCACAGTAGATAATTTATAGACTTAAATATCGATTAAAATATCTAAGTTAGTAGTAGGCTGCAAATAAAATCTAAATGTAGACAATGAACAGCTGTTATCATGAAGATTAGTCTGCTATGGATTTTCCAATTGATTCATCTTTGCCCCACCCTTCGAAGAATTATGAAATTAGGTTTCCTCCATTGTTTTATTCTGTAATTTAAAAGAAATACCTTGCTGAATTTTACTTTCATATCTCGAATGCAATTAATTTTAGTGTCATAGCAAAAGATTTTATTAGTAACTCAATAAGATCTGTTGGAATTGTCGAATTTCGACATTCACGACAAAACGCATTAAAGAATTATTAATAACATATTTTAGAATGACAGTTAAAAAAATAGGCCCACAAGATAATATCTGAAAAATAATTGTTTTAAAAACTTCACAAAATTATTTTCCCAAGAGGACAAATGTATTTTGAATAATTTTGAAAAGTTTAACTTAAAAATGATTAATTATTCACTATTTTAATTGTATAAAAGGTAAAGGGACAGAACAATGTTTTGACTGTACAAAATTGATAGAATAAGGCAAAACATTTGGATGATCTGCCGGGTGTTATCTCCCTGGAAGCTTTCTACGGAAAATTGGTCCCTATTTAGTTTGTTAGACACGTGAAGAAAATCCCGAAGACACCATGTAGACAGACCATTGATCAAGCGAGAACTCGCGACTAACTATTATTTTTCAGTGATTTTATCCACTCACTCAACGATTTGCTAAAAATTAGAACATCTGACTATTCTAATATGACAGCTGACATATTTTAATATTTTTAAAGATAAAATATTTTCTCGTATTACTTTCGTGTTAGTTACTTTAATCGTTCTCATTTCAATTTTTAAATTTCTTTTTTTAAAATAAAATAATGTATTCATTAGAAAAAAGGCGTTATTATTATTGCCTTATTTTTAAAAATTCTAAAGTTTTATTAAATTTTCTTTAATTTAAATTTTTATTTTTATTTTAAGGTGGCAACTTTTAGACAATCCTTTATCATTGGATGAATTTAACACTTTACCTAAAGTGACACCATTTTTCTTTGACTATAACATAAAGATACGTTCCAAGCCGACGAATCCAGTTGTGTTCAAAGTACATAAAGAAATTAAACTAGCCTCTCACGAACCTCTCAGATATAAATACAAAATGTATCCCGTAGACGAGATAGAAAATGCATCACTGAATAATTATGTATTCTGTCAATTAAAAGAAGACCGTCTTGTGGGATCTTTTGCAATCACTCCACCCGTAGAAGGAAGGTATTATTTCAAAATATATGCCAAACCTGAAAAAGAAATGAAAGAGGATACCAGTCTTCACAATATTATCATATTCCTCATCGAATGTCTTCAAGCCAAGAAGTATCTTCAACCTTACCCCCTTAACGAAGTACCATGGGGACCGACACAGAGTTTTTATGACTATAACATGCGATTAGTTAATCAGTCTGGTCCTATGATCGTATCGTGGGGTGGGAAGAAAAAACTAGTGATACAAATTTCGGATAACATGCTGTTCACACATCAGTTGTTTGATGTCGATGGTAAAGAAATGGACAGCAAAGGAATCATTTCAAGAGAAGAAAAGGACAATAAAATCACAATTAATGTTACTCCGACAAGAGTTGCCATGTATAAACTGATGCTTTTCGGAATGCCAAAACCGAAACAAAAAGGAAAATGGCGTTTACCTTTAGTGGCATCGTTTCTAATCGATTGCAAACTTACAAAACAAATTTACGATGAAGATTATCAACCTCCTCAACAAAGAAAAGAAGAAAAGGAAGAAGAGAAAAAAGACGAAAAGAAGAAAAAAGAAAAAAGAAAAATTAAAATAGCTTTTATACGCTAAGAATATTTTATTTTTCAGATGGCAATTGCAAGTGCCTTCTACGAATTGTATAATAATATTGTATATAAACGAAAGTTTGTATATAAAGAATGTGGTGCGTAAGAGTGTCTGCTTGGCGTTATTGATTTAGACGAAAGTATAAATCTAGCAGCAGTTGTCCAATTTCATTCTTTTTTTTCCTTTTGTTTATTACCTGTAACGGGTAGTTTATATGTAGACGTCTCTTGTCTTATATGTAACGTGATGTCGAATTAGGTGAAAATTGTGATGTGATGTCTAGTGGAATTATTATTAAAATTTTATTTAAATCACCAAAATTATGATTAATAAATTATAATATTTATTAATTTCATTTAATAGTTAAATAGCATAGAAATTTTTATCCATTGAATTCTATAGGCCTATTTTCTACTGAAGAATGTTAAGGAAACGCCAAGTATATGTGGAAAAATTAACTTCCCTGGTAATTTTTCCTTATTTAATAAGAAAAGCGGTTTATAGCAAAATATAGTAATACTTTTTTTTATCTAAATGATCCTATTTTCGTTATTTTTCCACTAAAATAAAAGTTATAATTATATTAATGTATACTTTTAATTTATTGCTGAAGTTTTACTTTTGACCTAAATAACTAATTTTATTACTTCTATTTAAGAATTTAATTGATTTTTTAAAGGTTGTTAAAGTTCATTGAACTATTTTTAATTTATTGTAATTTTATGAATGTTTTAATGTATAATGTAAGTGGGCCTGGGCCTATTTCTAGGGTGTTTTTGATAATAAATAATTTAAATCTCATTTTCTGATTTTGAGAATTATAAAATTTTCACACAAATTACATTTTCTTCCAGAACATTTTTAATGTATTCATCAATTATTGTAAAAACTTTTTAATACAATCAAACCTTTGAACAACCGCCACTGATGCAAACAAGAAAGAAAAGAAAAAATGGCCACTATTCGAAGATGACTATTATTGGAGGTTTGACTGTATAAATATATAATTTTAGAAAACATATTAGATTTGTTCCTTTTTAAATAAATGATTTATATTTATACTTTAATTAAAAATTATAATTATAATGTCTGCTTGGCGTTATTGATTTTATAACGCCTTATCACTTAGCTTTGGCCTGTATGTAGGTTAGTATTATGCTATTAATTTGCAATTTTGCCAAGACAGATTTAGGAAGTCATAAATTATGATCAGATGCAGACAAAAGGTTTTCAGAAATTGTTAGGAATGAAAATCTGAAAGTCTTTTCTCAACATGCAGATGTCGGATCCGTGCTGTAAAGTCATATTTCACTTTTCTTTTAACTGACAAGTGAGTAAAGTTATAAAATCAACAATATTTTCAATGAAAAAACTTCTATGAAAAAGTTACCATTGAAAAATCAGATCAATATAACATAAATTAAATTTTTTTATAGTATTGAACTTTCTGTTGGCTTTTCTGTAAAATTGTTTAAAATTGGCATACACTTCTGGCACACACTGGACGAAATGAAGTCAAAAGTACCTGTATCGAATAAGTTTGGATTGGTTTGATACATAAGGTAACGCAACCCCAGAGAGATCTGCCTTGGGGTGCCGTCCAAAAGGACTTCTGTGGGAAACTGGCCTCTATTTAGACGTTTGACACGTGAGAAAGCTCGGAAAACGCCACGTCTATGAATGAATTACAATCAAAATTTATTATTTGCTGTTTATTAGATCGGGAAGATTTACTTTCGGCAATAAAAAACATATCGGTTAAATATAGAGTGGCCCGAAAATTAATTAATCGAAGTATATTTTAAGATTATTTTAAGAATGGTTAAAAATGATTTAGTAATTTCCAGTGAAGTAACCGGATCATGTTTTAACCGTTTTTTAAAATAATCGTCAAAATATATATCTAAATTAACTGACTTTTGGGCCTGCCTGTATTTATATCGATTATGATTAATAATAACTTCATACAACTATTTCACAATAATTCACGTATCTACATCGTATATGAATTTAATATACAAATATTTAAAATAAACTAATTTAATATTGAATTATTTTGTTTTTTATTTAATATAAATTATGATTTACATTTCTATTATTGGTATTTTTTTTATGAAAGGAAAATTTTATTTCTAATTATTGCATTAATCTCTCTAAAAAATAAATGAACTGTTTAATTTTAGAAACGAAGAATAAATGAGCTCCTTAAGACTTATATTTTGTTTGAAAATCAATGCAATAATAATTAATTGGCAATCCTTTCCTACTGAACTACAGTATAAATTAATGATTCAATTCCAGAGCGATAGGATGTTGATTTAACTGCATCAGACATTCAGCAGCCAAATTTAAAAATTGATTCGTAATTAGAAGACATACAAGAGCCTGAAAACCTGAAAAGAGCATAAAGACGAGTAGCCTTTACTGTGTGATTGTGTGCTAATACGGTTTAAAAAAGATTGGATGGATGGAATAAGGCATCGCAACACATGGGCGATCTTTAAAGGCTTCCCGGTAGGACTTTCTATGATAAACTGGGTGAGATGTTTATTAGCGTAATCCACTCAACCACTGAGAGTAAAATGGAGATAAATTATGAAGGCATTTATTTGTGTGTCTTCTAACTATGAATAATATTTTTAGTGAATTTCTCGTCCGGTTTACCATTACAAATTAAATCAATTTAATTTTTTTACATACATTTATTCACATCGAAGCTATTCAAAGTTATCAAATTTATTCATTGAAATATTTGGATATTAAATTATTTATTAAAAAAGTTAAAAAAATGATACTGTATAAAATTTTTAGATTAAATTTATGAAGGTTTAAATATAAAATAGATTACTGTCTACTAAATAAACGTAATAAAAATGTAAATCTAAAATTAGTAAGTAGATATTTTCTATGCTTTTCCTATCCATCTGTGCCAAGTAAGAATACCGAAACATAACGATAAATGTCATTCATATATTCACAATCGATTTTTGTATCCTCAATAGGCCATTGTGTCACATAGGACAGAATAGATAAATACCCTTGTGTTTTCAAAAATTTAAATAAATATATTATAGGAATTTGTTAATAATTTAGAAATTGCTAATTATATATTCAAAAAAACATTAAATAAAAAATATTTATATTTTATGAAGAATTTTTAATCGATTGAAAAATAATAATATTGAATATTTGGATTTTTTTGAAATTATTCAGTAAAATTATTTATCTTTTTTCACTTTCTCTGCAACAATTACAATATTTAAATTTTAGATATATATATAATACTATATACAGTAGTCCCTCGTTATATCGCGCTTGTCGGGAGACAGAAAAAGCGCGATATATCTGGCGGCGCGATATAATCTATTACTAAAAATTCTGGGCTTTTACTAAAAAGATTATACATGCTATGCAATCTCTATTCTCTGTTCTTTCATCGGAAAATGGTTCTGATATAAAATAAAATTAGTTTTGCAATATTGAATTTTATTCATGGTTATATAGTATTAATTGACGTTTACGTAAACATCGATACCACAAACGTCCATTTAGCATTATTGTTTCTTTAACAATGACATTTAAAGACAAATACTGTCGATATAAAAACAAAATATCAGTTGTGATTTTATTATACAATACTATATTTCATAATAAATCGCTTATTAAAAATTCGTGTAATGTATATTTTTTAATAGAAATTATAAATACAGTAATCGAAATTTTAAAAAATAAATATTGAACATATAATAAAACATCAAAACTTTAAAAATTACAGAGTAAAAATTTTCTAAAAAGCAAAATTTTTATACTACTGTATAAAAATTTTAAAACTTTCCGTTCAGAAATAAAAAAATCTTTTCTTTATACATTACGCGGTGAATTCGAAATTTCATACCTTTATGTGAATTGACGATATTGTGTCAATTCACATAAGGTGTGAAATTTCGAAATCATAGAAACTTTAAAAAATGAGGAAACGTTACTTAAAATCCAATAAATAAACAACTTTTAAAATATCAAAAGAAAACGTAAATGATAATTGATCTGTCCACCTGTTTTGCTTATTTAGATCTTGACGAATTTATTGTTTCACTAGCAATGGTAGTTTGAAGGACAATGGTAGGAATAAAATACAGTAGAGCCTCGAAAACCCGGCCTAATGTGGACCGAAGGGTGGCCGAGTTTGTGAAAATGCCAGGTTATCGGGAATGGGGTTAAAAAAATAAGTATGAGTGTTTCCTCAGAAAATACTATACTGTACTTGTATGTATTGTTTACTTGAGAATACAACAGAGAATAAACTGCCCAAATACCCTTAAACAAAGGAAANATGAACTGTTTAATTTTAGAAACGAAGAATAAATGAGCTCCTTAAGACTTATATTTTGTTTGAAAAACAATGCAATAATAATTAATTGGCAATCCTTTCCTACTGAACTACAGTATAAATTAATGATTCAATTCCAGAGCGATAGGATGTTGATTTAACTGCATCAGACATTCAGCAGCCAAATTTAAAAATTGATTCGTAATTAGAAGACATACAAGAGCCTGAAAACCTGAAAAGAGCATAAAGACGAGTAGCCTTTACTGTGTGATTGTGTGCTAATACGGTTTAAAAAAGATTGGATGGATGGAATAAGGCATCGCAACACATGGGCGATCTTTAAAGGCTTCCCGGTAGGACTTTCTATGATAAACTGGGTGAGATGTTTATTAGCGTAATCCACTCAACCACTGAGAGTAAAATGGAGATAAATTATGAAGGCATTTATTTGTGTGTCTTCTAACTATGAATAATATTTTTAGTGAATTTCTCGTCCGGTTTACCATTACAAATTAAATCAATTTAATTTTTTTACATACATTTATTCACATCGAAGCTATTCAAAGTTATCAAATTTATTCATTGAAATATTTGGATATTAAATTATTTATTAAAAAAGTTAAAAAAATGATACTGTATAAAATTTTTAGATTAAATTTATGAAGGTTTAAATATAAAATAGATTACTGTCTACTAAATAAACGTAATAAAAATGTAAATCTAAAATTAGTAAGTAGATATTTTCTATGCTTTTCCTATCCATCTGTGCCAAGTAAGAATACCGAAACATAACGATAAATGTCATTCATATATTCACAATCGATTTTTGTATCCTCAATAGGCCATTGTGTCACATAGGACAGAATAGATAAATACCCTTGTGTTTTCAAAAATTTAAATAAATATATTATAGGAATTTGTTAATAATTTAGAAATTGCTAATTATATATTCAAAAAAACATTAAATAAAAAATATTTATATTTTATGAAGAATTTTTAATCGATTGAAAAATAATAATATTGAATATTTGGATTTTTTTGAAATTATTCAGTAAAATTATTTATCTTTTTTCACTTTCTCTGCAACAATTACAATATTTAAATTTTAGATATATATATAATACTATATACAGTAGTCCCTCGTTATATCGCGCTTGTCGGGAGACAGAAAAAGCGCGATATATCTGGCGGCGCGATATAATCTATTACTAAAAATTCTGGGCTTTTACTAAAAAGATTATACATGCTATGCAATCTCTATTCTCTGTTCTTTCATCGGAAAATGGTTCTGATATAAAATAAAATTAGTTTTGCAATATTGAATTTTATTCATGGTTATATAGTATTAATTGACGTTTACGTAAACATCGATACCACAAACGTCCATTTAGCATTATTATTTCTTTAACAATGACATTTAAAGACAAATACTGTCGATATAAAAACAAAATATCAGTTGTGATTTTATTATACAATACTATATTTCATAATAAATCGCTTATTAAAAATTCGTGTAATGTATATTTTTTAATAGAAATTATAAATACAGTAATCGAAATTTTAAAAAATAAATATTGAACATATAATAAAACATCAAAACTTTAAAAATTACAGAGTAAAAATTTTCTAAAAAGCAAAATTTTTATACTACTGTATAAAAATTTTAAAACTTTCCGTTCAGAAATAAAAAAATCTTTTCTTTATACATTACGCGGTGAATTCGAAATTTCATACCTTTATGTGAATTGACGATATTGTGTCAATTCACATAAGGTGTGAAATTTCGAAATCATAGAAACTTAAAAAAATGAGGAAACGTTACTTAAAATCCAATAAATAAACAACTTTTAAAATATCAAAAGAAAACGTAAATGATAATTGATCTGTCCACCTGTTTTGCTTATTTAGATCTTGACGAATTTATTGTTTCACTAGCAATGGTAGTTTGAAGGACAATGGTAGGAATAAAATACAGTAGAGCCTCGAAAACCCGGCCTAATGTGGACCGAAGGGTGGCCGAGTTTGTGAAAATGCCAGGTTATCGGGAATGGGGTTAAAAAAATAAGTATGAGTGTTTCCTCAGAAAATACTATACTGTACTTGTATGTATTGTTTACTTGAGAATACAACAGAGAATAAACTGCCCAANAATTTTTCAAACCAGCCATTGCTAGCCACGAATTTAACACTGGTTTCATCAGCTGACGACTGTCCCATTTGTTTTAAATAATCAAATATTTTTAAGGCTTTGTGTTTAAGTGCAGTTTTATTTAAAGGCAACCATTTCTTGTTCATATCTTCTACCCATAATATTAGCTCTTGTTCCATTTTTTCCATTATAGGTGCTCTCGGATGAGCAACATTTTTCGCAAGAATAGATGATCTGGATGTAACCAAATTTCTGATCTTTTCTCCCGACTGAATCATCGACTCATTTAAATTAAAATGCCTACTGATATCAGCTATGCACTCTTGATTTTTAATTTGATCCAAAATTTCTATCTTTGTTTGAAGATTTATAAATTTCCTTTTTAACGACGGTCCTTTCTTTTCATTCAGCATTGTTATGACTAAAATTTTTTCAATCAGTTTTGTGAACAGTAAAAATCGCAAAAAATAACTTCCTTTCACTATGTTGTTAAAAATATACATCCAATAGAAGTTTATACTGTATTTTGGACCATTTTGCGGTCCCCACTTATTGAAAGAGTATAAATGATCGAAAATTTAGTGATATATTTGAGTGTTTACAGTAACTGATGCACATCTGTCTAGAAACTGGTCTTACCCTGAAACTTTCAAGGGAATAACATGCCAACATCCACAAACAGCTGTTTTCAAAGACTTTTAGCTCTGTATGCCGAACTGTGGCTCGTATCATGTGATCCATTGCAATTTTTCTGTTATGTGAAGATAATTCATTTCTAAATACCGTAAACCACGTTGTAAAAATACCGTGTTGTAAGAAAATTTCCGCATTTTACCAACCGCATTGGAGCAAAAACGCATTGTAAAGGTACCGCGTTGTAGGAGGCCTACCTGTATATGTAAAAAGAATTATTGGACCAAATGCAATCACATTTGGTGTGCATACTTTCCTGACTTTGGATTGTGATATTGCAAATAAAAAATTTAGTTCCAAAATTTCCTAATAGGGGGAAATTTGACTCTAATAAACACTGCAATTTGCATATTAGATAGGTCGTCAAAGAAATTCAGGCAATACAGAGAAGTTGAGACACAAAATGTAAGAATTTTATTGCAATTTAGTGTGGTAATTATAGATTCTGTGAGTCATAACTCTCCATAGGTTACAATACAATGTCACATGTGATAATTTTAGATACTTTTTGATTATAGGATTTTTGTAAAATAAAAAAGACACAGTTGATCCAAAGATTCTTTTGAAAACCACCATTTATTACGTGTTATAGAATAAAACATCAGACGACCAGACCTTTCTTTATAGGCTACTCGGCCGTCCAGTTAAACCATTCCTTAAAAACACAAAAAATTATTCAATTAAAAACATAAATTTAAAAAATTGGAACTGGTGGATCTTACGAAGTCTTCGGGTTTTCCATCCTATTCCATTTGGGAATTTCGGACCTTTATATCCATTGGAAGAAAGCGCTGTTAAATGTAGATTTTCCATCCAATGAAAAGCCTATAATCAAAAAACTTTTTGCAATAATTCATCACCAGAGGGAATACCGGAAAATCTACATTTAACAGCGCATTATTCCAGTAGATATAAAGGTCTGAAATTCCTGAATGGAACAGGATGGAAAACCCGAAGACTTCATAAGGCCACCAGTTCCAATTTTTTAAATTTATATTTTTAAGGAATGGTTTAACTGGACGGCCGAGTAGCCTATAAAGGTTCTAATTCTGGTTGTCTAAAGTTTTATTCTATAACATGTAATAAATGGTGGTTTTCAAAAGAATCTTTGGATCGACTGTCTTTTTTATTTTACAAAAAAATTTAGATATGTCAAAATGTTCAAGTAACCAATAAATTAGACTAATGAACTGGTTATACTGTAAGTGCCTCCATCTTCCTACTCTAAACCATGCATTCCATGAACAACACAGTCAGTGCACCACACCATGCATTCAATGAACTGACTTAGGTTCAGTTGTTTAATGCATAGCAAAATTCTGTTATTTAAGACAGCTAAGTTCCTGATAAATAAAGATCTTCAAGTATTTCCATAATCAAAAATCACAAGAGATCAAGTCTAGTGATCACAGTAGCAATGTTATTGGAAATGATTAACCAATCATTCTTATTTGTGAATACTGATGTAATAACCTTTGCATATTGATGCCAATATGAGGGAGTGCTTCCCTTGCTCAAGAATTGTGGTATCCAAATAATTTCTTTGTTGATATGCAGGAATGACAAAGTTTTGAAGCATGTATCCATACCCAGTAGCATTGACAGAACATATCACTGGTTCAAAAGAATATAGTTCAATGATAAAGGTGAGCATGAATTTGCAATACACAATGATTTTTGGTTTGGTGCAAGAGAATTTGTTGGTAAATGTGTGGGTTTCTCCAGACCAAATATGATATTTATGAATGTTCACCATACCATTCAAGTAAAAATGGATTTCATTACAGGGATACAGAATATGTCTGATCCTGTGAATGGAGTTCTGTGGAAATTAAAGCAGTGATAGAAATATCTGCAGTAGAAAAGTAATATCACAGCAATAGCTGCAATAACATCACAATAAAAGTGGAGTAGAATCTTGGCTAAGCCTACAGACATTAATTGGGAAAATTTGCCAAAACTTGTATTTTAAAAGTGAAATTGAAATGTTGTTTACTCTGTTTCTGATCAGTTTGGTCACTGCCTATTTACACAGTTATGTACTTGCAGTCTCAGTTATGGAATCATGCTGCATAGCACCAAAATTGTCACTTGGCAATATTTTTACTAAAGTGGCAATAAAAACCCTAGTCTGCTTATTTCGACATTCAGCATGAAATTAAATCACAAATCACACTTCAGGAAAAACAGCAGAATATTGAACTTCCATGCAATTGGAGTTTCGTGCATTACACACCTAGCGATTTCATGACGTCATGTGGCAAGTTTGGGCATAAAAGTAGCAAATGACATTGAGAACTGAAGGCAGTTTTGTGCAATGTTGCCCAGCAGAATTTTTTATCGATCAAAAGAAAATTTGGGAATTTTTTGGAGTAACTTTTATTCACTGTGATCTTTTCTCAGTAGACTAAAATGAAAATTTTGACATGACAGAACCTGTGAAATACTGTTTAATTCCGAATAACACATTTGATCAATTCATTTAAAAATTATTCAAAAATGATTCTTATTGCTAACAAGGAGAGGGTCAGATGTTCGAATCTGAGATCCAAATGAAACTTGGTGAACAAGTAGCCTTAAACAAAAATAGCTCCTTATCCTTTATTTCATGCTAATGGACAATAATTTTCAAAGAAATTTTGTATGTTGGGGAATTTTCAGTCCCAAAAATATTCTGCAGTCTTGCTTCATTGGTCTGAAGAGTTTTCCATACCTATGGATTGTTGATCATCATCCAGCTATGAATGATGCTAAAGTTTATCAGCACAAGATTTTTGCTGAGCATAATTGCCAGGAAACAATTTGTGACTATGAGATTCAAAAAAATTTTTTTAAATTGTACAATATATGTAATTATCATAAAAGTTTGAAGTTATAATCACATTTTGTTTGTTCTTAATGTAAAACTTTTTGAGAATAAAATTCACAAATACACCTCATTTAGAAAATAGGTTTGGTCTTTATTATTAATATTATATGAGTGCACTACTTTTCACCTGTGGCAAGATTCATCAAAAAGAAGGTATATTCAAAATGATAGTAGAAATTTCTATTCCTTACTTGAATTTTGCTGAAGGAAACTTCTTAAATAATAACTAAGCAGAAATGCCATTTTAGTAATTTTAAATCACACCATTAGATTCTTTGTAAAAATTTACACTTATTAGATCCTCTTTAGCCTGTAGTCAGTTTCCCATTAATATTAATAGCAGACAAACCAGATATACATTCAGAAATATACAGAGTGTAACAAAAGTAATGGTCACAACTATAAGAGGTGATAGACCTTGCCATAACAAACAACTTTCACCATGCAATGTGGGGTTGGAAGCAAATGGCAAGCTGTGAGAGGGCATTTTCTCTGGAGTAGATGAAGATGGAGAATGATGAGTTCTGCAAAAGGCCACCGCCTTTTGCAGAACTCATCATTCAGCTTCTATTTGTCACCAGTGGTGGGCCCATCTCTTGGCCTCTCAGATCTCCCAATGTGTCCTGCCTAAATTTTTTCTCTGGGGATAGCTAAAAAGCATCATTTATGAGATGCCCATCAAGTCACCAGAGAACATTGTTGCCCAAATTAGCATCACAGCTGAAGATGTTCATGAACTGCCAGGAATGTCGCTGATGTGAAGCTTGTATTGCAGCTGATGGTTGTTCATTTGTTGTAAAGTTTTCAATAATAAAGATTCTTTGTCCTTTATTATTCATCTTTATTGTATTCTCCATTTTCACCAAGCAGGCACCCTCTTGCAGCTCATCATTTGCTTTCCAACCTCACACTGAATGGTGAAAGTTGTTGTTTTGTCAAGGTCTCTCACTAATACAGTGATGGACAGCATGCTGATCGTTTATTAGGAGAAACTTTTAACATATAAGCATTAAATTACAAATAAATGTCGCTAAATCGACAAGCGCTTTCGACAATAATTATTTTCGTCTTCATCAGGTCATTAAAACATTTAAAATCCTTTTTTGAATACAAATAACAAATTGTTCCAAGCGTATTAACGTTTTGGAATGAAAGCAACGGTAGAACATAATAAAACTTTTAAATGAAAACACACGCGATTATAATGCGCATGCGTTAAACGCCCCCAAATTGTGGAGCTAGATATGTTGTTTTAGATAGTTATACAAATTGATCCACAAAGGGGGAAAATCAAGTGTGGGGGTGTTGCAGGGCTTTAATATGTTGGTAAGGAGGGCTTCCCAAATATACACAAGATTTCTGTTATTGCAATGTCTTGTATGGCCACTTTGCTCCACAATGGGGTATGTTGGTGTTGTAACACCATTCTAGCAAGTTTGGTTTCATTCTTGCCTTCCCTGATGGAATATTGATGCTCTAAAATACAATAAGATAACATTCTGGTTGTCGCGCCAACGTAATGGGTGCGACCACCCGACATATTTTCTAATGGGACAGAGTAAACCCCCGATCTTTCAAGGGTGGACACAGAATCTCTGTCATTGGACAACAACCTCCTAAGATTTGGCCGTGGAGAAACCGGCAGAAAAAAGGCATATCACCTAAAAATACGGCCGGTGACATGACGACAAAATGGTATCGTGGGCAGGACTATTGTGGATTCTTTTGGAAGATGTAGTGTAGTAGTGGGAAAGAGTGATCTTTTTACCTTATTTAAGATGTAGCTAAACTTGGCATTACTGTAGCCCGCCTCATTTACCGCACGGCAAATAATATTAAGTTCGGTATCGACAGCCGCTTGGCTGGAAGTAAAAGAAAGGCCCTTCTTATTAAAGGTGAAATTGCCGCATTGATGTAATGTTGCAGTTGGTATGCTGTAGCCAGGATTAGGGGAGGTACACCACTAAATTNTTTCCTCAGAAAATACTGTACTGTACTTGTATGTATTGTTTACTTGAGAATACAACAGAGAATAAACTGCCCAAATACCCTTAAGCAAAGGAAAAGTACGTCTTTTATGAAGGCATAGAGCCTTTACTACATGAAAATGAAAATTAATGAATACACTGTACAGTAATTTACCTGATAAGACAGACCTCAGAAAAATATTTTATGAAGCATAAAGCTGTCTTTATGCTTCATAATTAATTAACTAAGGATTTTTTTGCCCTGCCAGGGTGTGGCCGAGTTATCCGGAGTGCCGGGTTATCGAATGCCGAGTTTTCGAGGCTCTACTTGTACGACATTTCGTTGCAAAAAGAAATACAATGACAATTCACAATTTAAAATTTATTGACTCGAGTACTTTTAAAATTTGGGGGACAAAAAAGCACAATATATCCGAATCCGCGATATAACGAGGAGCTATTGTATCTGCTGATGCACATTACAAAATACTCATGATATTGACTATAGCGATAAGATGTTTGGTTTGATGAAATAAGGCAACGCAACACTATCTTAGACAAAGTATTTCCTGGGAGGCCTTCTATGAAAACTGGACCATATTTATGTATTAAATACGTAAATCAAACTCAGAAAACTCCATATGCCAGCCTGTTGACTAAGTGAGAATCCACGACCAACTACCGGTATTCAGTGGCTTCATCTACTCGGCCATTGATATACAGTATTAACTGTTATGTTGGTATATGTATATGACCTTTTTAAATAAAATTAAACAAATCATTTATAGGATATAAACTATAATAAAGAATAGCAATAATGATTAAAACTAAAATTACTTAGTACAATAGTAAGATTTTCATGATTTAAAATTAAAAACAAAATTATATATTAATCATACTTNGCACTGATCAATCAATTTATGATTAGAACAAATTAACATTATGTAAAAAATGATTCATATACTTACAAATAAAAGTTATGTCTCAATTCAAATATTGCTGTATGATGGAATGTCTACTTAGTATCAAGACTAATCATACAGAATGGTTTTAAAATGTGAAGATTAACAAATGTACAAGAGATACTTGCTATCACAAGAATGAAGGGCAAAATATTGAGCATCGGATCTTCCTATATATATAATTCCAAGGCATAAGATTGGACTTAATTTAAAAAAAGAGAATAATAAATACACTCAAAGTACAAGAATTTTTCAAACAAATCTGGCCAAATCATTCTTTAATTTTGTGTAATGACATGTTTGAATTATTCTTTATGAATAATTATGTGTAAAATATATTTATGCATGTAATTTCCTTCTACTTATAATGTTGTAGCAAGTAGCTAATTATCCTCATTAGTATAAATGAGGATAATTAGCTACTTGGAAATTCATAATCAGAAATTATTAAATTAAAAATATTGGATTAAAATAACTTTTGACAGAATTAAAAATATTTTATCATCTAAAACAAAATTAAATCATTTTCATAATGTAGCATACCTAGACAACTGAGCAATCTTTCCTGAGTGTTTCTGTAGTGAGATGGCTTATTTTCACGATTAATCTGTGGAGGATGTGGAAAAATTGCCTTTGGCTTTAATTGATAATAATCTAAAAATACTAGACTATTATAAAACCTTAAGCAATTAGATATGTTTGATAAAAATTTGTTATTTTCAGAAGCATACTTATATTAATTAACCTAGCGGATATCAATAAACTTTCAGTAACAAAATGTTAAACAATTAACGTGTAGAGGATTTACAGTTGTTTATTAAGTTATGATAAGTTATTATTATGAGTAGTGAGAGTAAGTAGTTAACTTGTAAATTAAACTATTGCAAATTAAGAGCGCTGCTAATAAACATTTTACTCCGAACAATATTGGTCTCGGATATGTCGGGCCTCGTTCCTCAGCACTCGTCCGTCCTCATTATGGGCCTGGCCGAACCCTTTACGGACCCGAAAAAACCCTCTTAGCTCTACAGGACAGGAAAGAGTTGAAAAGAAAAAGTACTCGTATGCGGTATTGATCTTAAACGGGATGGGTATTTTGATTATAAAATCTCCATTAGACTTTCACTGCCGCTTTGACAGCTTTTAAAATAATAAATGTTGACAATATTAGGAACGTATATAAGCTATAGGCCTAAATAGATTAATTTTTACATCTTTTATTTCAGATTTGAATTATGAAAGCAAAATGGACGTAATTTGAATCATTAAGCAGCATCACTTTTATGACTGAGTAAACCCGAGTTTACTTAGAGTCGTAGTTTTAAATAGTCCTTAATCAATAAATAATTAATGCTTAATATTATTAAAACCTTGAAAGAAAGTCCGAGTACACAGTTTTGCCTAGTGCTCTTATGATTAAACATATAAAATCGATTGGCTGGATAACCAGGCGGCAGTTAAGATGTCAGCCTACAGCTCCGAGAGATCGTGAATCACATTCAGACGAGTGACCAAGAAATTTTTAGGGATTATCTGTTCCATCCCTCACCATCAGACCGCCATCATTGTCAGGCAGCCAAACGCACGATGGGAAGGCTCTCGATGTACTGTACCTACACAGTAAAAAGTTAAAAATAAAAATATATACGTAGTATATAATAAGCCTGTCGATAAGACATTGCATAAGCTTGTACAAACAAAAATTAAATGAAGAAATATTTAAAGTATTTTCTTCTAAAGTCATCACAACTCTATTAATTTCTTGCAATAAGTTTTCGTGTAAATTCGGTTTTAAAAAGCCATTTGCAAAGCGATTTCTAACTTTCTGCGTGTTTGGACTTTTCACAACAAAAAAATAGAAATTAATATAATGAAAACAAACATTTATCCATAAAAGAAATTTTAAATTGTTTATTTAAATTTTTTTAATCATTTAAACTAAACATAATTTTTTCCAGTTTGTACACATAAATAAACTTTTAAAAAATAACTACAGAATTGCAATATTTGATATAAATATCCGTTCATGTTCTCCCTAGAATAATAAGTTGACTTTGTCAATAATTTAAAACGTTATTATTTAAATATAGAATATTCTTGATGTGAATATCAATGATCTTGAATTATTTATGTCCTAAAAATGTTCTTATCGGGTATCAAAGCATTCTGGAAAATAACTAGAGTATAATTTTTTATATTTATTATTTTCAATATTTTAAAATTAAGTTTTGTTAAGGTTAACTTAATAATATTAAATATCAATAATTTTAAAATGGCTCTAAATAAACATATTAAAATTTTCTTTAATAAATGAGGCCACTCGATGGAAATGGACGGGGCACGACAAATACGGAATAAACTACCCTGGAAAAATTTCTAGTGTTGGATTCGATTCCGGGTCCTAAAGAGCGTAAGATGACAATCGCTCGACCATTTGCCAGTTACGACAGGTGTAGTCAGGTCCTATTTTTAGGACACCCTCATCACTTATAATGAATGCACGCCCACCCATCTATATATGTATTACGAAATTTACGGACAGCCAAAACTATCAAAATAGGCAATATTCATGATATTGGAAACTTCTAATATCATGCCTATTTTGATTAACTCGCAATTTTATAACAAATGTTTCTCCATAATTTTTCAAATTAATTACATTATTTATGAAATCAAAACTTTGCACTTCGCTCCGTTACACTAAATTGATCATTGATTAAAAGGCAAATATAACCCAGTTATAGAAAAACTGGCTTTTTGTTATCAAACATATCGATTATAAAATTTGTTTAAAGATTTAAATATAATATTTCTTAAATTCTTCTTTGTATGGCTTATCNTGGAAGTAAAAGAAAGGCCCTTCTTATTAAAGGTGAAATTGCCGCATTGATGTAATGTTGCAGTTGGTATGCTGTAGCCAGGATTAGGGGAGGTATACCACTAAATTTGTGGAATACGGAGTACCTAATGTTATCCCGGGATTTAATAATTTTTAGATCCAAGAACGCAATTTCATTTTCTTTGCCTTTTTCCCAGCTAAAATTAATTGTGGGATAAATAGTCACGAGACAATCTTTGAAGGTAAGGAAATTTTCATGGGTGTCCTGCCAAGCTATTAGAATATCATCAACATATCTAAGATATAAAAGAGGATACGTTATTGTGATGAGGAATATTGAATTCAAGATTTTTAAATTTCCCATGACCAACTCCGCCAAGATCGCTGAAAGTGTGAGCCCATCGGGACTCCCTGCTGCTGTAGACATATTTGGCCCTTGAATTGGAAATAATTATTTTCGGAAATAAAGAGTAGAGCTTCACATAACTCTAAAGCCTCTTGCGCTGTAAAACCCTTCCTGATTAGCAGCACATTAATAAGCATAACAGCTTCAAACTGCAGCTCCGAGGGGTAAAGGGCAACTACATCCAACTTGTAGTAACTATACTCTTTTTGTGAAATGTGGTCTAGGACAGAAGATGTGTGAGCCTTCGCTGCAACGGAGGAAGATGTAACCAAATAGGAAGGACGTAGAAGTCCACTTAATAACCTGGCTAGGGCCTTTTCAAGATGGAAGGCAGGGTGGGTCCTTTTATTAACCAGCGGTCTCAATGGCAAACCCTCCTTATGAGTTTTAACCTCAAAAAAAGAGCCTGGGGCAAGCTACTTTTGGACGGGGGATAAACACGTCCAGGAAGAGTCGAAATAGTTGGAAGGGATATTATTTTTCTAACCTTTCTTAGGATGGTAAAAGTTGGATCAGTTTGTAAGGGCACCCCACAAGAATGGCTGAGGAAGAATGGCTGTCGATACTGAACTTAATATTATTTGCCGTGCGGTAAATGAGGCGGGCTACAGTAATGCCAAGTTTAGCTACATCTTAAATAAGGTAAAAAGATCACTCTTTCCCACTACTACACTACATCTTCCAAAAGAATCCACAATAGTCCTGCCCACGATACCATTTTGTCGTCATGTCACTGGCCGTATTTTTAGGCGACATGCCTTTTTTCTGCCGGTTTCTCCACGGCCAAATCTTAGGAGGTTTTGTTGTCCAATGACAGAGATCCTATGTCCACCCTTGAAAGATCGGGGGGTTTACTCTGTCCCATTAGAAAATATGTCGGGTGGTCGCACCCATTACGTTGGCGCGACAACCAGAATGTTATCTTATCGTATTTTAGAGCATCAATATTCCATCAGGGAAGGCAAGAATGAAACCAAACTTGCTAGAATGGTGTTACAACACCAACATACCCCATTGTGGAGCAAAGTGGCCATACTAAGACATTGCAATAACAGAAATCTTGTGTATATTTGGGAAGCCCTCCTTACCAACATATTAAAGCCCTGCAACACCCCCACACTTGATTTGCCCCCTTTGTGGATCAATTTGTACAGCTATATAAAACATTGCAACTAAATCCACAATATAGAGGCGTCTAATGCATGCGCATTATAAACGCACGTGTTTTTGTTTAAATATCTTCTTATGTTCTACCGTTGCTGTTATTCCGAAATGTTAATTAGGATTGGAATATTTAAAAAATTTTTGTATTCGAAGAAGGATCTTATATCTTCTAATGACCTGAAGAAGACAAAAGTGTGTATCGTCGAAAGCGCTTGTCAATTCAGTGACATACGTATATAATTTAACACTTATATACTATTGCTTGTCTTCCAACTATAAAGGCAAAGGACAAACTTCTATACATTTCCTGAGGCAAAAAATCTGGACAAATACATGATAAAATGAAGTTTTTAAACCAATTAAAACAGATTAAGCTAGTAAGTCATTAGCTCTAATCATATAAAATGTACCTTAAAGTTATTCCAAAGCATTCTCTGGCTGACGTTGCTTCTCTGAAACATGTATTTTGCTTGCTTATATGATTTTCTACTTCAAAGTTATAACAACACTTCAAAGAGATCACATGTTATTCTTAAAAAACTGTCAACAAAATTTACATTACTACTAATAAAACTTTTATGCATTATAAGATTTTGCTATAACCTTAATTTATTACTTACTCATAATAATAATCCTGGTCTTGAAAACAAAGTTCACACATACGTGTATTGTGATAACCTAAGGAACTTCTATTCCGAAATAAAGGCCTCACCCAAAAACGTTGCTTTCGTTTCATGAGTGCAGAAAGCAGCAAAAATTGTCCAGAAAAAAGTTAAAACATCATAGCAGCTTGTATCTGATCCATTTAAAAATATTTTATGCACTGACAATTATGAACAATCAAACTATGATGCTTTCGTTTTCACCAATTCACATGCAAAGTACTTATGCTCGACACTTGGGGCAGCACCATCACCGTAAAAACTTTGCTACCAGACCTCCAGCGTAATCCAAGTGCAAATGCAAATAGGTCACATGATTAAAAGCTTTCACGGCAAAGGTTTTTATGCCTGTTCTTACATTAGTGGAATCGCAGCCTAACGACAGAAGATTGAACCGCTGTGTGTGAAGGGACAATCCAAACCCATCGATCTGGATTTTGCCCCAACTGGCAAGTAGTTTAAGTAAAACTACTCGCAAGAATTAGGCTTACTATCGAGACGATTATTTCACCAATTCAGTGCTTTATATTTTTGTTTGTTAACTAAGTTTCGACCACATGCTTGTTAGCAAAGAACATTGATTGTGTCAAGTAACTGTGTTAAGAGGATGCAACAACCAAGTATATCACCCTGTAAATATCTGTACACATTTTAAGAATAAGTGCATATATTAGTAATATTGGGATTCCTAGCAATCTCTATGATTAGTGGATAAGATCAAGAACTTTGTATAGTTTGTAAGAATACTGTTTAAGTCCATGAGTTGTTTGTCAATTTGATTCTTTTAATTACCATTAAATTAATTCTTTCCACCAACACATGTCCCTTATTTATAAAGTCCTCAATCGAGTTACCCCACAAACACTGGCTACATTTTGATATAGCCATAGTCAATACAATATAATAATTAATACATTGTATTTCATATAATTAAATTATATAAAAACAGTTGATAACAACTGTACAGTCGTTAATAGGCTATACTTTAATAATTCGAAAGGACATTTAATCTGTAAATTTACCTGTTGTTAATCTTTCCATGATTGGCCGGATGGCCGAGCGGTCAGGGTGGCAGCCTACGGCTCTGGGGAACGTGGGCTTGAATCCGAATGGGTCGAAAAATCCCCAGGAATTTTTCGGGGGGTTGGTCCATTCAGATATGTCAGGCCCTGTCCCTCACCACCCGGCAGCCCCATTGTGGGCCTGGCCAAACCCATAATGGGCTTGCAAAAAGAGGCCGTCTTAGTGCCCACAGGGCGGAAAGAGTTAAAAAAATCTTTCCATGATGTCCTTGTTGACAGTTATCTCAACTTTTTTATTATTGCCAGATAATACAACATTGTACAGTACCACAGCCTACAATAAAAACAGCCTAGGGTGCATTCTTTTATTCCTCCGCNTTTTTCTGAGGTCTGTCTTATCAGGTAAATTACTGTACACAGTGTATTCATTAATTTTCATTTTCATGTAGTAAAGGCTCTATGCCTTCATAAAGGACGTACTTTTCCTTTGTTTAAGGGTATTTGGGCAGTTTATTCTCTGTTGTATTCTCAAGTAAACAATACATACAAATACAGTACAGTATTTTCTGAAGAAACACTCATACTTAGTTTTTTAACCCCATTCCCGATAACCCGGCATTTTCACAAACTCGGCCACCCTTCGGTCCACATTAGACTGAGTTTTCGAGGCTCTACTGTATTCTGAAAAATAAATAAAATCTACTATTGGAAAGTGTAAAGCTGATTTTCTCTCATTGACATTTAATTTTATAGCTTCAATTTTAATATTGTCAACATAAAACCTATTTAAGTTTGGAAGTGAACTAATTTGGAAATTATTTGTCCTATTATTCCATCAGTCTTATCTGTCTAGATATCATTGAAAGATCATAGCAAATTTTTAATCATAGAATAATTATTTTTTAATAAATTTGAAATCATGAAAATTTATTTTCGATTTTCATAAAAATTTTTTTTGACTAATAATTAACCCAAAAAAGTCAAACATTTAATTTATAGGCTGCATATTGTTAGTGACATATTTTTGATTGTTTATAATAGTCATATTTAACGTGTGTCCAAATTTTGACTTTAAAAATTAAAAAAATAAATTAAAAATAAATTATATATATTTTTTATTTTGTAAAGTCACAATTTTAAAACATTTGAACAAAATATTTTTTTGTTAAATATTTTTTGAGAAAGTATCATAGAAATAATGCAAAATTGCATTAGGTATTTATCCATAGTTTAAAAATATATATCGTATTTAAAATTGAAAAGAAATATTTTATATATTCTCTTAAAAAAATACTTACAGATTTCGGTTTGGAAAGTGTATAAGAAGGTGGACTATTATAATTATCCAATTGGTCAATGTTTTCTTTGGCAGCTATACTTGGATCACTAGATGCTTTAACCATAAAACTATCACAGGAAAATTTTGATAAAATTTGATCTTGATAACTTATTGATCTATTATCTACATTAAAATCTAGGTCACTTTCAGGTGAAGAAGCATAACTGAGACGGGAAGTCATTGGGAAAAGGAAATCATCTGTTATTATTTCTTTTGGCTAAAAGGAGATAAAATTATATTATTTAATAATATAATAAGTTTATTATGATTTGTAAATTTTATTAATTATAAATTAAAAATAACAAATATTCAATCTTCTGGGAGGTCTTTTAAGGAACATAGCTATGTGAAGGAAACCTGGAAAACTTCACAAACCAGCCTGTCAGCCTAAGCACAAACTTGAGCTGACTACCAGTGTTTAGGGATCAAATTTGCTTAACCACCGATGCAGTATCGATGTGGGATGAAGAATGATGTACTAGTGGATTCTGCATGAAAAATTTTCTGCAGCAGTCTCAATCAGGATTTGATCCCAGATCCTTCATAGTGGCACTCTGGAATGTTGCCATTCAGTCATCTGGTCAGCTTTCAATGTGTGAGAAAAACAAATAATCTCTGAAATTGATTCTTGAAAGCTTCATCATGTTACTAAAGTAAGAACATGAAGTGCAGAGACAGTAATAAAAAGCTTATGGTATCATTTCAAAGCATCAAGCTTATCTTTATCAAAGGGAAACTCACAAGAAAAAATTTGACTTTCATTTCAGTGCCATAATGTTTACTTGGTGCAACATTTTTTACAATTCTATGTTTTTCTTTAGATATCAATTCTTTTTTAACTAGTTTGACCAATTAATTTTTTCACTGCCCTTCTTTTGGTTTCAAGTTATTTATGACTATTTATTATTGCTTCTATAAAATAATTTGGTCTTAAAACAGTAATAGAAAAACAATAAAAAAAATAAAGCCATGATCAGAATCTAACTACAACAAACTAAAAAAAGAAGAGAAAACTGCAAAAATGTAATTAATAGGATTGTTCCAGCTTATTATTCACTGGTTTAAGTTCTTAAAGCACAATTGTATACATTGGTTCAAGATGGCATAAATGGGAAAAAATACCAATTTTAAAATTCTACTACATACTGTACTACAGTTTAGTCAACCATCAGTAGGAAATCAACTATTCTGGTAATAGCTGGAGTGGGAGAAACTATTTTGAGGCTCAATTTATTGTCATTCATCAAATCATTGTTTTTTTTGCATTTTATTATATTTAATTTTTTCTTTAAAATGATTAAATTTACTAAATTATCAACAATTGGTTTAATGAAACTGGAATTCTTTTGGCTGTTCAGTTGAAGTGTGTTTCTTTATGTACTTGAAATGTTTTCAAGATAAATTCATTATATCAATTTTTGATTCTCACTATAGGTTTTAGTACAACTTTTATAGAGAAATTTTAAATAAAAATATTTGGATACCCGGTGGTGTCTTTCTTATAAAAGGAATCATAGAGTGACATTTTAAAAACAGAAAACACTGGAGTCGGAGTCACACATTTCAAATTTGCCAGAGTTAGACTATTTGTTTACCAACTCCACCACACTGTGTATTTATTTGTATTTATATGTTTGTTTGTGTTATTGTCAATCACAAACCTTTTAATTGTTACTTAAAAATATTATTTCCTCAAAATAAAATAATTCCAATAATAATAATAATAAAATATTATACATGTTTGAAGTTCCTTCACATGACTACAAGATTAGTCATGATTGATGAATTTAATTTTTTTCATTGGTTGGCATGTAGTTTTATAATGAATCAGGTTATAGTGATGATGATTGTTTTTTTTATTTGCATATAAGATTATTAATTAATAATCAATAAATATTCATAAATATAAATCAATAATTACCATTACTTCAGAGACCCAAATGGATTGTTGTTGTTGTTTTTCTATAACCTCTTGTAATTTTTGATACCACATATCATTATTTGTTAGTGCAATGGTTGCTGCAAAAAATTTAATATTTTAGAAAGGCAATCATTATGAACTACATTAATAACATTCTATTATGAATTAATTTAAATTAAATCTAGAAATATTATTATATTTTAGTAATTATTATTGTTACAATTATATCAAGCATACAAAATTTATGTAATAACTAAAGTTAAGTAGAAATTTATTCCACCATACTTTAAATACATATATTTTATAGTGTAATAAAATTAATTTTTAAGGTGTAATTTTATAAGTAAAACTGTGTGAATTATATATATTTTTAAAAAAATATTAATATATAAAAGACTCAATAAAGTTATATAGTTTTTTCCAATTTTTACTTTCTTAAAAGTATAAATAATAAAATACTAGTAATAACTGATGATTTTATATTTGATATAATACCAAGATTTGCATTTCATATAGAAATTTTAAATATTGGGTCCAAATTTTAGAATGAATTTTTTATATTTTAATAGTAGATTAAATTAGATGTGATATGAAAAGTTTCAGTATGAATTATGACAGCAATATAAGTTTATATCTTACATTAATTACTATATATTCAATTAGTAAAATTTAATGATTCAAAATTTAATTTTAAAATACCTGTAAAAATATGAGACCATAATTTTTCTAATTTAACTCCATGTTCATATAATTTTCTTGAGCTTTTTTGTCCTGTTTTAATTAGTCTTGATCTTAATTCTTTTATGATATGTTTATTATCTGCTCGAAGAAAGATGACAATTGGATAAAACTGGGCATAATTTAATCGATCTACTGCACCAGGTGTAATATCTACTAGTGAATGTTTTCCCTTTAAAATTGAAAAAGAATGAATTAATATAATTAATTAGAGTCGAATAACAAAAAATACTAAACAAAGCTAAAGAACAAAATAAAATTGTAAATTAATATCACACACTACAAGAAAAACAAGTAAAAAAATTGCTTATTTTTAATTAATCCAAAAGTGAGCAATTAAAAATAAAGAACTTTTGTTCTACTGAAAGTAAGAATAAGCTAGATAATTTTTTAACTTTTAAAATTGAATAGAAATTTCAAGTTATCTTAAATGAATTGTCTTATACAGTCATTGTTAATGCTAAAGCATAGATTTTTTTTTGTTTTTAAAAAATATCACAAGCATAGATATAGGTTTTTTTAATAGAAAAATTATGCCATTTTTAACCTTAATTTTCTTGCCATCAATTTTTTTATATTTTCACAATTAAAATCCTTACTTTTATTGATCTTATACTTTTGGAAGTCCAGTAAAAAATAAACATTTAGAAATAAATGTTTTTAGAATTTATTAATTCCTGCTTCAGAAGGAAAAACAATTTCATTACACAATGAATATTCTAACATTAAATTAGTAAATGTTTATTTTTAGACAAATTCAAAATAAGAGCAACTGAAGATAAGAATTTCATTCATAAGATTAAATTATTTAATTCATCAATTGTTTTGTTTTATTTAGTGTCAGGCCCAAGTCTTGCCTAAAAACAATACATATAACTAGGAGAACTTTGTCCCTGACTGAAGCACAGCAACATCTTACAAATTCATGTTAGATCAGTAGAAGGGTGATAAATTAAAGCAACCTGCCACTCTGCATAAGCAGTCAATTTTTATCTTTGTTCTAAAACTTCCTTAACTTATATAGTAAATGATCAATGCAGTGAAGGCATTGTACAGTACATGTGCCATTGTTAATATAGTTCAAAACATTCCTGTTTTTAATAAAAATCACAAAAAGATAGAACTCAATTGGAATTTTTTCCAAAGACTTACAATGGGAATCTGAAACTAATATACTGTTGTTATTAATTGTTTTTTTGAAAAAATTTATTTCTTGATGGACATCTCAAAAAGAATTAATCATTCAAGAGTAAAAAAATTTTTACTCTTTAATACATTAAGGTATATATATGATCAATTTTTCAACAAAAATGGGAAAAAAAGATCACTATTTAAAAATCACACCTAACCAACGTTAAAAAATGTGTATTTGTTAAAAATAACATTCCCAGCATAAAGTGAATATTATTTTTGTCAAGTATTTAAAAAACTTTGGAAAGAGCTTTGTTATAGATGTCAGGTAAGTGAGTACTTGTGTACTTTTTTACAATGCAAAATTTCCCCATTGACTTAATATGGGATGGCCTTTGACTTTTGACAACTGTTCTAGGTTGAATTTTAAAATTCAGCCTTCATCATGACAAGCCTTTTATTAGTTCTATCAATTATGCAAAATTTTGTTCAACTTGGTCAAGTCACTATGTTACAAAACATGTTTCAGCAATTTGAGAAATGCCAAAGAAGCTTGCTCACTTCAATAACACATGACCTGATACATTAGTAATATGAAATGATCTATTGTATTTTTATTGGGCTGTATTAAGTCTAACTAATAATACAAAACAAAGTACCAGACCTGTTTTAACCTGGTAGTCATGTGAGGTCAATTGTCTTTAGTTGAGTCACTTGGCATTTCACAGATGCCAATTTTTATTCCAAAATTGTGAAATTATAGCATTGCATCAGAACTACGATTAAATCTTTATTTCCATATTTTGTCTTCTTTCTAAGGATGTAAAAATACTTGTGGATTGACAAAAATGCATATTTTATGTTTATTTTATTGTAATTTGATCCAATAAAGCAATAAAATAAACATATCAAATTTCACTTTTTTGCAAATTATCTCAAGTTACATAGACAGATATCAGACTTATTTGTAATTAGAAAAGGAGGTGTTTTCTTTCAAAGCCAGGTAAGGAAAACTTTATTACTCTAGAGCAGTGTTTCTCAATGGGGGTGATATCGCTCCCATGTGGGCATTTTTCCATGCTGAGGGGTGATTAGTAACAATTTATATTTTGGGGGCAAAAAACAATTTTCTGGGCAATATAGTAAAACATTATATTAAGAATAATTAGATATTTTATTTGTTATATCGCACAATAATTAAACAAATAACATTATACTAGTCACTAGTCTATTCAATGCAGTACAAATTTGGTGTTAGCCTTGGCCCTCAGCATTGGAATTTTGTAGTGAAGGGGCAATACTACATATTGGTTTTATTGAAGGGGGCGACGATTCGTTAGAGGTTGAGAAACACTACTCTAGAGAGAGATTAGCAGTAGAGGTAGCACCAGTCTCACTCCAAATGTAAACAAACTGCAAAATGTTTTATTACCCTGTAAACAAAAACTGCTGTCCCAGTTGTAAATGGGCCAAATGATAATGTTATTGTTTAACATGTAACAATCAGTTTTGTCAGAAGATTATTTTATTTTCATATTTTTATGCAATGTAGTCACACATTTATCAAAAATTTACTATTTTAGTTCAAAAATTAATATTGCTCAAAATATTACAGAAAATATCAAGATTTTTTGCTGATTGTTTAACCAGGAATGCTTTCTATATGAGAAATAATGCATGGACCATCAAAATTTTGGCAATTTATCATATGATGTCAACTGCATAAATTATTAGCTCTATAACTTAAAAAGTTATGAGAATTTTATCAAATAAATGCATTTGTCATGATGCCTGAACAATACTTACAATGTAAATGTTCAACATTTACATTATCAAAATTGATTTTTCCAAGAGTATTACTCTCAAAAAATAATACAACACGGTTTCAAAAAACAAATAAACAATGGATTTTTCCATTTTTCTCTCTCTGAATGACATGCCACAATGTAATGCTCACTGTGTTGAATTGACTCACATCACGCAGCAGTTCAATGTAAAATAGTAGAGAATATAAAAAGTGGTATACAGTAGAGCATCGATTATCCGTCACATTGGTTAACCGATTGTTCTAGTCAGCAAATTTCAAATGTCCACTAGTGATGTGGCACTACAATATTTGGCTATGTCTTGGCTACTTTAATATTATTTTTGTTAAATTTTTGTGTGTTTTAGCTGGCAACACTGTCTCGACCATTGAAGGGAGGCCAGTACTTAAAGAAGACTTAATTTTCTAATTATGAGTGGCTGTTTGTTTTGTGAGCAATAAAATAATTTTTAACGATACAATAGCGACGATTATTATTTTTAAAAAAATTTGTTAGGCTTAACATTGATGAAAATTCAACGCGAAGTTGGTTAATAGCGATATACTAATATACTACCGTGTTTCCCCGAAAATAAGACATCCACAGAAAATAAGACCTAGCACAGATTTTGCTGAATTGCGAAATATAAGACCTCCCCTGAAAGTAAGACCTAGCGTTAGGCGTAACGGTCATCGACAGATGGTTGAAAGTGGCCGTTGGCTTTTTGAAAGTACAGCCACTGATTGGTCAGCAGACAATTACGCCACACGGCATGATTTGCATAAGACTGTCTTGGTAATCACAGATTTGCATAACGTTACGGCTGGTGATGGCTAATTGGTCGGCCGGGAATCACGTCCCATCATATTTGCATAGTGTTACGATTCAGTAAGCACTAATTGGTCATTGAGTCCGATGTTGACGCTATAAAAAGGCGACAGTTTGACACACTGGATATATGTCACTCTCATCTAAGTTCGACTTGGAAATTTTTTTGTTCAATAATAAATGTGAATTCTTCTTCCTGGAAAAAATAAGAGATTCCCTGAAAATAAGACCTAGCGCATTTTTCAGAGCAAAAATTAATATAAGACATTGTCTTATTTTCGGGGAAACATGGTAATTACATAGGATATACTAATATACTATACTAATAATGTATTTTTTTCATTGTTTTCGGTTATCCAATTTTTTCAGTTATCCAACCAACCTGAGTCCCCAATTGAGTTGGATAATCGATGCTCTACTGTATTTGTAAGAATATATTTTTTAGATTGCTATTGTGTCATTCGTTCAAAGTGACAGTTGTGAGTGTGGACGCCCACACGTAATCCTGCTGTACACCAACAGTTGTTTGACATCTCTCAAATGCCAGAATTTTATTTGAAAAGTATTTGTGCACTTAAAAGTGTTAACTGTATGTCATCTGGGTTAAAAAGTTAGGAAGGCAGAAATTTATTTTATGAAATTTTAAATTTAAATTTCATAAAATGCTTCACATATCTTTCAACATTACGAATGTTGAAAGATGTGTGTTAAGGCATCTCACAAGTGCTATGCTGTTACATGATAGTTAAGAGCAATAAAATATGTACTTTCTACATAATGCAGTTAATAAATTTATTCAAATCAAATATGTACTTATAATATATATTTTTAATAACGAAATAATTATAATTTGGAAAAATAGATACCTTATCAATAATATCTTTAATGGCACTCAGACGAATTATACCAGAATGTTTATGACTTCCAGAATATTCATCTAAATTACTGTCTAATTCTATTCAACACATAAAAAAAGTAATTTTAATAAATTTATAAATTAATTAAATAAACTATTTTTTCATTGAAGGTACTGTCAAATAAAATAACAATTATACTGGCAAATTATCATTTATTTCATTATAAAAGAAATATAATCATTATTTAAATATTAAAATAATCAAATTATTAAAAAATAATAAAAATATTAAAATAATCATAATTATTAATTTAAAATTTAGTTAATATAAATAAAAACTTATAAACATTTATATGTTAAAAGAAAACTNACGGTTTAAGAACTATAGGCAAATTTCCATCTATCCATAATTTTATTATTACTTTTAAGATTTTAATAACTAAATTAGATTTCTTCATATAATGTCTGCTTTATTAGAATAAATATAGTGACATATCCTGATATGACAGTTATAAATGAAATGTGAAAATTTATTACTGATATTACAAGTATGTTTTTCACACAAAATATTTTTCTTATAGAAAGAGCTGATGCATACTGATCAAAAGTTAATTTCATTATATAAATTTAGCTTATTTCTAAATAAGAACTATTAAAAAGTAAAGGTTGCTCTTTTAAACACATCATGAAGATACATCAAGAAAGAGAATATATGCTCCTCTGTAATTATTCATTGTCAGAGTAATAGATAGAATGGATAGTCCATTGTTGATACAGACTTGATCTCCTGTCAGTACTTGGAAATAAAAGTTAAAGTGATCTGAAGTCTACTGTTAGACTACTCATTTCCAGACCAAGACAGGCTGAAACCAGCCACCAAAGATTCAATACCAGCTTTCTGCTTATCAGTCTAGATCTATAATATTAGATCATTATGAGTCCTAATAAGAAAATTATAGTATTATAGTAAAAATAAGATTAAAAAGATAAATAATATAAGTTATTTTTAATTGAAATAACTTCAAACTAAAGATTACTGGAATTAATTTATCATAAAAATACATGCAATCTTGATAATATAATATAGCAAACTCTTGATTTCATTATTCAACCATCCACTTATCATTACATTTTAATAATATCAGTTTTAGGATTATAAAACACTAATAGTAAAACAATAAAATAGAATAAATCTCTGAAAAAAGTTTTTAAAATGTTCAAGTATTATAGAATTAAACACATATTGTTATTATTAATAGTAACATGCTTACAGAATATTACTTGTAATAATGGTTTAAATAAATCAATTTGCTTATTAAAATATATTTCAGAAGAATATAGTTTTAATGGACTTCTTGGGCCACCAAAAATCACTTGTTCCAAGAATCTGTTATATCGCAAACAAAGGATTTCCCACACCCAGGAAAATATCTGTTACTCAAAAACATTACTTTTTATCCCCTATATATAAATAAGAAATACCAGTACTTGAAATTATTCAGTCTCTTGAGATATCTATTCTTTATCCTATAGAAATACGTATGTTTATAATGTACAGTACATGTATATATTATGCCAGATGTGCATACAACAAATCTGACAAAAGGTGTACATACTGTAAACATAAAAAAGAGGCAAATTACATATGCTCATTAGTATTTTGCTTGACTTCACGATTTGTTAAGAAAATTCATCCATCTTAGTTTCTTTTGATGCCATTTTTTTTATCTATTCAATACAACATCACTTGATATTAGTAATGTCATGCACAGTACAGCCTGCTCGTTTGTGCTGAAACTCATCAGGAAAGTCTTCACAACTTGGAAATACTTGGTGGTCTTGCTAAATTTCAGCACTACACCTGGACCAGCAACTGAGTGTTCACTAGGTGACTCCTCTTCAATCATATCAGCCAGCTGACTCTCTTCATACAATTCTTCAATTGTATGTACTGTACATATCTCAAATGTAACAAGTGCATCATCAAACTCTACAAATTTCCAGAAACAAATATCCCAAATATTAACTAAATGTTGAAAAAATGCAAAGTTTAATAGATTTGGGGTAGAAAAAATCCATTATTCTGAGTAATGGATTCGGTAAAATAAGGTAAAATTACATTGATTTGACAGAACATGGAAAAAAATCTGTTGTTCCAAGAAATCCGTTGTTCCTTGATCTGTTAAAACGAGATTCTACTGTATAGGCAAATGATAACTGTAGGATGCAAAGAAACTTCAGAAGAAGCTTTAAAATAATGACATTATTATTATCTAAAATATTTCAATTTTATAAGTTTGTTAAATAAAACTTACGAGGTGATGCATAAGTATTTGGAAAATCTTTTAGCAATTTACTTCTAGCAATATCTGACATTGGTCCAAATAATATCACAGGCCTTATGAAACCAGCTATTAAAAAGTTAAGATTAATTTTAAGTTTAATATGTTTTTAATTAAACTTTTAAATAAAATTTAATATTAGCATTCATGTACTGTACTTACGATGCTTTAGTACAACTCTTACATAAGGAGGAAATTTGGTGGAACAATCGGCTGCCAAATATAAGTTATGAATTACAAAAATTTCTCTCAAATCTAAATTAATTTTATTTTTATTTTCTGGATTATCTTATAAAATCTTATAACTGGTTCAGAGAGCAATTAGGAAGTATAAAAATTTTATACTAATAATATTGTTAACTTGAAACAAATTAAACCAACCCATGATTTAAAGAGTGAAATGATTCTACAAGTGTTATATGTATATTAAAATTCTGTAAACTGACACTAATATTTACATGGCATATATGGAATCGTGGAAACATATGGGAAATGAATATTTCCTATATACAGTCAAACCCCCTATAAGTATGTAAATTGCAATGTATGGGAAATAAGTCCCATATTTCTCATACATTGCAATTTTGTATAGATAACTCAGGGGACAGCTGTGATTAGAAATCTCTTTGAAAGTGATTGCAGATTATGTAATTCTGTAGGTTATATTCCAATTTTGACATGCATTTCCAAATTCATTCCACTGTCTAAATTTACCAAGAGTGTCTTATAAAATATGAAAATTCCTTTTCAGACATGGTGTAAGGAACCAAGTCCGTGCTTTATTTTTAGTTTATTTTTACTTTGCTTTATTATATTTTTGTTTGGGGCTTATGTTTGGTTAGGACGAAGGTTTCCTCACCCACCACCCTAACGTTCAAAACGAGAAGATAAAAGATTAACCAACTCACCGACGACGAAACGACAGCGCCATAGCTAGCATTGCACTCACGTGCACGCCCGAGCGGCAGAATTGTAAGTCCGCACTGAAGGGGGGACACCCCAATAGACTTTCTAGGAACTTGTGTAACCTTAATAAAACATCCCGATAATTGTTAAAGAAATGCTGTAAAAGGTTAACAAAGTATTGTCGAGAAATAAGCTACCAGATAATGAAGAGAAAACAATGTTACATGTAGATATGTAAATGAGGGGAGTGGCTAAAGTAGAACTGTGAGTCACCTCATACTGTAAGTACAGTAGCTCAAGTGAAGACAGACGAGGTGAGCTCCTGAACCGAAAGCGTTGGTCTGCTGGTAGCAGTGAATAGGTGTCGAATAGGAAATCCTAGTAGGAGATTGAAGGTTCGATTTTGGTGATTGGAAAATAGGAAAGTCTTGAGTAGAAGAAAAAGGTTCCGAGTATTAATTGAGGTGACGGTTAGGATTGATAGTTATAAGAGAATTTGTATCTAAGTTAAGAATTGGATTTTGTTTTGTCGGAATTCCAAGGGGAATAGTTCTAAGTTAGAATAAGACTTAAGTTTGTCGGGTTGATTTTGTGATTTTGATTTTGATTAATAAATTTGTTGTTTGTTTATAAATCTTGTACATAGTATTTGTTAAACTTGATTAAACATTTATTATTGAGAATTTTTTGTGACTAACTTTGTCCTTAATTTTTTCCGGTGCACGCTAAAAGTCCAGGCCTGGCAACTAACAAACGCGAACCGCGTAAAGTACCCGTTAGGTCCAGGCTCTAAGAAAAATTCGTTGTAGAGCGGCAAATTAAATATAGTACTTTACAATGTTCATCTGTCATTTGTGATTTTCCTGTGTTTAGTTTTCTCTCATTCATTTTCTGTGCATCAATTCATACTTTAGTTATTATTATTAGATACTTCTATTTTTACTTGTTTCTTGAAAGCTTGAATAAGTTTCTTGTTATTCTCCTCTTTATATTTCAACTTTCAGAGAACTATTTAGAAGCTATTTTGTTTAAAAGCTGGATGTTGATTTTGTCCTATTTTAGTTTTGTGTAGCAAAACATATGCAATATATAAAAATGAGTGATTGGCTCTCTAAATCATGTCAACAGATGTTATGAACATCTGTTAAAAGTTTTTTATTTAATCTTTCTGAGTTTATTTTAGCATTTACTATTATCATTATTATAATGTTATAGTCTGTGTATGGAAAGAATCACTTGAAAGCAATGTCATTCATGATGTCACTTTAGTTAAAGCAATCAGCACATTCCTTAATGATATCAGCACTTTTCACTTTATATATCAGGCAATATGTGAATTTTATTTTTTCTCTCACTACATGGCAGAGCAACTTTTCCATTAATTATGTTAATATTTTATAATATTCATTAACTATAAAGAATCATGCTTTTAACTAGTACTATACTGAACTTCCTCGTATTTCAATACCAGAACATGAAGCTTTCATAATACTGTTTTTAATGGCAGTGACATGTTTAACAAATGAGGAAGAAACTAAAGTAATTTGCCACAACTATGTGGCAAATTAGTTTATTCCTCATTTGGCTGATGGTCATTGGTTAATATCCAAGTTGATTCTTTCCATAGACAGAATATAGTGGTTTGTCATACTCAGTTAACAATAATGTCTAGTGCTATGCTAGACCAAGATCAAGGCATAACTAGAAAAACTGATAATGTAGTTACATACATGCTGTTCGTATATGATATCAGTATTTAAGAATTGCCATTAAGAAACTATATAAAATGTGTTCAGTATGGCTGTTATCTGTAATATAATGTATGTGTTGTTGTGAAGGTCTAATGTAAGAACATCAAATATTGTTGATCTGAAGATGATATTGAAAATCCCAAAAATGCACTTAATCCAAATAAACATCTTGACTCCTTTAACTATTTTTGAATTTATTTTCTTATGTTTATACAATAAGGATCTTATCCATTCTTCACAGACACCTTATTTCATGGACAAGTTCTGAGTATTTACTGATTTTGCCAGTCTACTGGTTTGTATTTTGTATGTTATGGGTGTTTGGTACTGCTATGTCTGTGATATAGTAATTTTGTTTTGTTCGTCAATGAATGTGATGTCTGGTTTATAATAATGGTTTGTTTTGTCTGTAATTATAGCATTGTCATAGTATGTTTTGTGTATGTTATTTTCTATGATTGCCTGAAGTATGTATTTGTATTGTGAGCTAGGTGTGTAGTAGTTTCTATTTGTGTAAAGCTTTCAATGTATTATGTTTACTTACATTGTTATTTGGTTATGTAAATCTATTTGTACTAAAATCTTGCAGCTCAATGCAATGTGTTATGTAGTCTTGTGCACTTCCTACAAGACATGCAATTTCCTTTATGATGTGGCATTTCCAACTAGTGTTGTCTGTGTTTTAGGATATGTTTCCTATAGATTTTTTTCATATTTATGACCTGGTCTTGTAAGGCAATCATAAACCCTTCCTTCTCTTCAAAAAGACACCCATGGCAATCACAGTTTGTCAATATGATCTTCCCAACTGAGATCATTAGAGTGCTCATTGTGGATCTCCTTTCAAATACAAAACTGACTTATCTGTGTCTCTTGTGTTCTGTGTTGGTTAGGTTTAATGATGTGTTGTTTTTGTTCACAAGAGTTACAGCTTTGTATATTTCTCACAGTGTCTGTATTGGTTTACAGTGAAGATTTACAATATCTTTGAGGCCTCATCCTCCCATTTTGTGAGGAATGGTCAGCCTCTTTATGGACAACTTAGGGTGGGGTTTGTTGTGTTTTGTTAATGTTGTTTGTGTTTCCTTTGGAGTTGTTATAATTCTGTGTGCACCCAATCTATAATTTCAAATGAATATGCCAGTATTGGGCTGTTGATTGCTTTAAGTATGTTTTGCATTTAGCTATATTGTTAGTATTGAATTATATATTTTTGTTAGTCTTTGTTTTATTTGTACTTGTTTTATAAGTTTGCTGTTTGGAATCCTAAATATCTATAAACTTTGCCCATGGATTCAATGATGTGTTCATTTCCAAGTACAAAATAATCTTTCTTCAGGATTCCTGTTTTTACATGAAGTGTTCTGTATTTATCTAGGCCAAAGATCATTTTAATGTCAATGGAGTAAGTGTGTATAACTTCTAATTGGTGACTTAGCCATGCTTATTATTATTTACTTATATCATTAAATTTTATATATAGTTTTTAAATGCTATCATTAGAGTAATTGTAGATTAGTGAATATTTATTATAGTGATTAATAAATGAATAAAATTATATTTTAATTCTTTTCATACCAAATACTAATTCCTCCCAGTGATCTCTACTAAGTGATTTAGATCTTCGAGCATTACGGCGTTTAAAAAAACTTCCTCTGCTTTCTGTAGAAGGATCCCTCCTATGTTGAGATTGTTGACTTTTTGCTATTTCCTCTGCCCTTAAATATTATAAAAAGAGAGAGTTAAAGTTTAATATGTAAGTACTATTCAGGATTTCTATTATAGATCACTATATTTAAAAGTATATATACAAATCAAATATCATTATCATATGGAAAATGTGATTACATTTCCTTTGTCATTAAAATATATTTTAAACATCTTACATAAATATTTAATGTCAACATTAAAGTTGACCAATAATAATTATATATTATTCGATTACTTGTTATTGACTGCTTCTTCAGCCAGATCTTGGTATTTCACATAATTTCACAACTCTTTCCATATCCATGATGCAATTTATAATAATTATTTATAAATAATAATAAAAAATTTATTAAAAATAATCATTAGTAAGTAAAAAGGAAATAGTAAGAAAAGTCAAAATAATAAGGAGACCATTTATAATAAACTAGAAGTTTGTTAATCTGGCACCTGATAACCTGGATTGTCCAGTATGTAACTCCTTCAAAGTAGCCAATAATCCAGTTATACTAGTATTTTGCAAATTGGAATTTGTTTGGATATGTGATGTGCAAAAATCCTGGAAGGAATCAAAGATGGGTGGCACAGCTAAACATGTTGCTATATGCAAGGAGGTTAATTGTGGGATCAAGAAATGATAAAAAAAAAAAAAAGAGTCATTTTGTTGTCTACAATCTTGATTGCATATAACTTATTATATTTTGGGAAAATACAAAAAACGCCCAGTAATCTGTCATTTTTAATAATTAAGCACCATTTCAGTTCCACAGGTGATAGATTAAGAAACTTCTACTGTAATGTACTGTACATCTTTGAAAATATGCAAATGACACTTTAAGTTAATCAACTACCCAGATACTATGGCATTCAATTATCATGGATTAAACTGTGTAAAGCATTTTACTTTTTGAGATTTCAAATTTTTCTGCTAGCAAACTGAACATTCTCTTTTGACTGCTTCATTATATTTCTCTATGAGACATCTGTTTCTACTCAACTAACATTTCATATTAGTGAGTGACTACATGAGGCTAATGAATAAGCTTTTTATATATAAGATAAAGCATAGTAGAAATTTCTTGTGTTCATTATGTTGCAAAATAAACATTTGCAACATAATAATAAGATTTTAAATTCAAACATCTCAATCAACATTACTGTATTAAAAAAATATTTTATCTCTGAGGATGTTATCGATAGTCATGTCTGAGATAAAAATCTTTGCAGAAATGACATAGGATTACAAAATATTTTTTCAAGTTTAGTTATTATTAGTTTTAAAACAACATACCTGCTCTGATTAGGAATGATGCCTTTTTGTATTTGTTGATTATTTCTTCCCAAACGGTATACAACCCATGAACCTGAATTCCCATTGTATAAGGTATCTATAACATGAAAAACTTCTCCAACATGAAAATTTAATTCTCCTTTTGAAGTTCCTTCATACTTAAAGTGAGTTCTAAAAATATAATAAAAACAAAAAATAAATTATCAGTGATAACATAAAAAAATTGTGTATTGTTAATAATTTAGACAAATTTTTCAGAAATTTCAATAACACAAACTGAACACACACACATTACATTGAACATTTTTGATCACTGTAAATAAAATTTTAGGAATTTCAGATTAAGTCCAGTAGGAACCAAATACCAATTTTCAAACTTTTTCATCCTATCCTGAAGGCCTTCATCAGGAACATTAGAATGAAATGGAATGCTTGATGAATCATGGAACAAGAAATTTAATTTGGTTCAAATACAAATTTAAACTGATTGCATCGTGCATAGTAAATGTAGTGAATAAGCACCCAACAAGGTATTATCAAAGCAGGCTTGCCATGTCTTAGAGATTAAAAACAAAGATGAAAGGAACAATCTCTAAGACATGGCAAGTCTGCTTTGATAATACCTTGTTGGGTGCTTATTCACTACATTTACTATGCATGATGCAATCAGTTTAAATTTGTATTCAAACTGAATTAATTTTCCATAATTCATTGAGCATTCCATTTCATTCTAATGTTCCTGAAGAAGGCTTTTGGGGCAGGCCAAAAACTTGTCAAAAGTGGTACTTGGTTCCTGCTGGACTTTTTCTGAGGTTTGTGGATTCTATAATTTTATAGTGATTTCACCCAGTTCAGAAATTGGGGAATTCTTACCGAATCACTGTAAAAGTAAGTATATATAGTGTAAGTATATTTATAACAATAAAATTTTTTATTTTATAATTATCATTAGATAAACAAATAAAATTTTGACATTTATTAAATTTTCTCTATTCACAGATTTTTTTATTCCTTTATCACTGTTATTTTGCTGGCAAGATGACACAATAAACAACTGGTCTTCAAAGAGGAATCTAAGTTTGAATTGGATCTAAATCTTTGCGATTTTTCACAATTAGTAAAAATCAGAGAATTGTTCTTTAGCTCCTCCCATTCTACTAGCACTATTGTGCTAGTAGAACGGGATTAGGCACATGAATAATGGGTGCAGTTAAGGCAAATAGTCCATACTATGTTAATGCTTTGCAACAAAATAAATCAATCATTATTAACTGACTTTTTCATAAATTCTAGATTTATTCCTTTCATTTGTTATTCAATCATTCAAAATGTCTCCAAATTAATGTCTAATATAATTTAATACATGAAATTTATTCTTATATTAATTTTTATTTAATGTATGATATCTAATAATAAATAATAATTTAATGTGTTCTATACTAGTATAGTGTGGCCATTGGCCATGATATTGGGTAGTCGTATGTTTTATTTGGATTAATCTTAGCCTTGTTTCCTGTTTCTTTGTTCTAAATTCCTTCTAGAACCTTCTTATCTAACCCTTTTTGCCCTTGGGATTAGGATTATCGTTTCCAAGAAAATAAGTAGAACAAAAGAGGGAGTGAGGTCCTGGGGCCTAACGAACAGAGAACGAGTTATTCTGGGAGAGAATCTCAAAGAGATAGGCAGAAAAAGGCAGTACTCCAAAATTTTAGAAAGATGATTGAAGATGCGAGTTGCCGAGAGATCAATGAAGAAAGATGATGAAGTCAAAAGTAGACAAAAGTCCTACAACGAGAAAAGGATCATGAATAAGAGGGAGATCCGAAGTTGTGTCCTATCCAAGAGCACGTTGCTACAAAAGAAACCTGGGTATTTCTATTCCTTTCCTTATCCTTACTTATTTCTTCTACTTTTCCATTTTCCTTAGTTTTATTTTCCATTTTCCTTAGTTTTAAGATAGTATAAGTTAGTGTAAGTTGATATGGCCCGATCTGACTGTCACACATATATGAATTATCTACTTGGAAGACCAGTACGTAAATGCCTAAGTATATAAAATTCATAAAGTTATAAGGTTGGAATCCGATGTAAAGAACCTGTTTGGAGAGAATTAAAATACTTGGTGCTATAAATAATATTAAGTGTTTTTTTTTTTTTTGGTACCATTTGGCTTGCGGAATTAAGTACCTCTTGTTACGAGTTTCACAATAGTAGTTTAACAGATTGATTATTTTATTGTTGATTAATGTTATATTGAAAATTTTCTCTTCTCGAGGAGAAATAAATAGAGATACTTATGTTGGCTGAGATCAAATAATATTTTGCCATTAAGTTTAAGTGTTTTCCCTCTAATATCCTCTATTAAATTGTGCTAAACACTTGATTTCATATTTGTATTGCATTCCATCAGCAAGAGTAAGCAGTAGATAGAGCTAAGAAAGAATGATCCAGAGGTAAAAATCATTAATACTATTATGTAGTTGACTTTGAAATTGAATGGTAGATTGCAATTCTTTTACATTATCTCAACCTTAATATCCTTAAAGAGGTCATGCAGGAGAAAGAGATTCAACAGGCAAACTGAGTTTAGATATTAATGTGGAATATCCTTAGTCCATGATTATAAATAGAATTCAGTGCTATACTTTGGGTATTACAGTTCAGGCTCAGTTTGTTTTGCAATGTTAATTTTGATATGTATTAGAAGAAATCGTTTTGAATAAAAAACATTATGATCACAATCATCAGTTGTCCTATTAGTAGTCAGTTTTTTAGAGTGTATTTGAATTGGGACATTTACCAAATTTGTAAGATTCTGAACAGTGATTATACTTCTGAGATTGATCACACAGTGAGTCTTATGCCCAATCAACAACACTTGTACTGCGACAAAGGTCAGGAATATAATCATCCATAAGAACTTATTACCAATGAAATAATCATCTTTTAGATATATAAGAGTAAATTGGATGTGTAGGGAGTTAAGAGAAAGTAATATGTCTCCTAATCTCCTGATGTTTTCTTCTCTTCAGGTATGATAAAGAGACACAGGCACCTTCTGCTGTGATTGTTGATAGAAAAACTTGAAAAGAACTAATGATATGATATTGTAACCTAAGTGTGTATTAAGTATATATTTTATCTTATGTGCATTGTTACTATTAAATATACTAAAAAAGAGCATATTTAGAACATTTTACTAGTGTATTTAGTCGTAAGTACTACATTAGAAAATACAGTAGACTCCCCCTATAAAACGGTTTCATATAATGTGGATTTGTATATAACAGCAAAAAAATTGCGACCGTATTCATATAAACATGCTAAAAGAAACTCATAAAATACAGTAAAACATCATCACCGATTCGTGTTGCAACAGGATTGGTCGAATCTAGACCAATAGCAGATATTGCTATTGGTCTGGTTGAGTTTAAATGAGCAGCGGACCTACTAAAAACCAATTATTATTTAACAGCCATAAAAATTATATTTATATTAATGATGTCTCCAAAGTTCAGCAAATTTTTCGCAGAAAAATAATTTATCAGGAAACACGCACCTGCCGTTCAATGTACCGCTCCATGATGAAAACAAGTTTAAGCAATGGCATCGTCAAACAGTGCACACTCGGTAAGTAATCCTACAATTTTTTGTTTATAGCATAGTTTATATGGATTATTCCCTTTGGAAATGTTGAGTCAAATTAGTCTAGAATCGATTAATTTTATGGAAGAAACCTTTCAAACAGCCGTAGACCGTAAACTGCATACATGCCAGGCTGTGATTGGCTCATGTATTTAAGGATTCATAAAACATGAATTTCATAAAAAACAGAATGTATCTACTGTGTTATGGGGGTCAACTGTATTGGATTGATCAAAAAGTCTATTTGTTTTTTAGACAAAATAATACTCAAATTGTAAAAAAAAAATAACTTTATTAAATTATAAATGCACTTTTTTGTTTTTTTTTTAAACTTTATCCCATGTGTTGGGTTAACTATCCCATCTGCAAAGAATTCTGGAGACTTTTCTTCAAAAAATATCTCTAAGTGGTTTGATACATTGCCATATGTTATTGAATTGCAAACTATTTCTGGAGAGATTGAAATAAGCAGTAATCTGAAGACAAAAGATCCAGAGAATACAAGGATGTCAGAATGCATCCTATCCAAATTCCAATCATTTTTTCAGATTTTTATGCTGGAAAGTCACTTTCTTCTTGCTAATGCTGACTGCTTTCTTTGATGCTACCTTCAGATGATCAAGTTGAGAGCAGTACTTCTGTGTACTAATAATAAGATTTTGAGAAAGTAGTTCATAGTACTTAATGCCCTTCTAGTCCCACCATATGCTCGGCAAAATCTTTTACAGATATGAACTGGCTTTTGATTGCATTCCAGGGATTCAACTGACTTTCTCCATAATCTTTTTTGCTACACATTATCACAAACAATTCATTTTCAATCACTTCAAAATCATTATATTCAAAAGTATCTCATTATATCTCAGCAATAAATCACAGATGATTATTCTATCAGATTTCTCTTGCTTACAAGAAGTGCGCCAGATGTTTGAATCTCCTGTTCAAATGAAACTTGGTGAGCATGTAGCCCTAAACATTAACAGCTCCTTGTCCAGATAATAGTACCCACTTCTCAAGCATTTCTGAAAAACTGGCTTCTAAAAATTGAATGTTTAGCTTAGAAGTCTTTGGAAGTTATACTTCTACTTTTAATGTTTATAGCCAAGTGGATAAGATGCTAGATACTGGTACTACACAATGTAGGTTCAAAATTTTATTTAATGACATACAAGAATTAAATCTATAGAGACTTCATTTTCGCTAAAAAGGAAATGACATAAAACAAGAGATTAAAAAAAAATGTTATAAGTTTTTATACGTGAAGAATATTAATGGTAATAATAATAATGCAAATGATACAATAAAATAATAAAATAATTTTGTTACACAAAGAGAAAAAAAACTAAAATTGAAGAGGTTTGAACCTACATTGCATAGCTCCAGTACCTGGCATTTTCTCTTTGTAACATCAGTTGAGTGGATAAGTAAAAGGGGGGATGTTTTGTGGATCAATTTGTATTAACTATCTAGAACAACATATCTTGCTCCACAATTTGGAGGCGTTTAACGCATGCGCATTATAATCGCGTGTATTTTCATTTAAAAGTTTTATTATGTTCTACTGTTGCTTTCATTCCAAAACGGTAATACGCTTGGAACGATTTGTTATTTATATTCAAAAAAGGATTTTAAATGTTTTAACGACTTGATGAAGACGAAAATAAGGTTGATAAAGAGCTTGTTGATTTAGCGACATCTATTTGTAATTTAATGCTTATATGCTAAAAGTTTCTCCTAATAAACGATCGGCGTGCTGTCCATCACTGTATTACAAAGATATTTGCATTTAAGATTTAACCAGCCATTTTATTATATTTTATAACAAAAAGTTTGATATTAATCCTAGTAAAATATGTGTGTATTGTAATTAACATCATAATGAATGCATAAATTTATTTTTATTTACTGTATTTAAATATGAAAGTTAAAAATATATATATATTACATAATATTTTTTCAATACACAAATTTATATCTTTCTAAACACTATTTATAAAAATGAATATACAGATAACCCCCGTATAACACAGGAGTTACATTCCAAAAAATTGCCGTGTTATGCGAATCCGTGTTATACGAAACAAAGAACTAGTGAGAAAAGAGGGGTTAGGTTCCAAAAATTAAAAATCATGCTGTTAAATCTTTATTTAAATCAGATTTATTATTCATTTTTTTCATAGGTAAAATACTTATTTATTATTTAAGTAAATATTTTACCAGAGGATTATTCATCCTATATGATGATCTCAGCATGAGCATCGTCAACTGGTAACAGTTTTTGGGTGCGTTCGTTAATAGCGGTCGCTCTGCATCTTCACTACAATGGGAATGCGCTGCTGTTTTGTAGGCATTTAGGAACGACGGTGAAAGAAAGATGGCAATGCCTGCACTATCAATAGTATTGTGGTGGAGGCATCTATAATTCTAAAATGAGCTTTTAGAGGCAAAAGAAGGGTCCCAATTGTAAAATTTAACCATTAAATGGATTATTTGTTGAAAGAGCATTCAAAGTAGCCACAAAAACAATTAAAATGCTCATGCGGAGGTATAAAAGAACACACCCTTTATTACATTTCATGTTGTACGAGGGTTTTACCCAATTCCTGAACCATGTTGCAGTGAACCCTTGCTATAGAAGTGCCGTGTTATACAGCGATGTTCCCAATTCTCAAACCGTGTTAGAGTGAATTTGTGCTATAGAAGTGCTGTGTTATACGGAGGTTACCTGTACCAGAAATGTATTTTGCTTTATTACTTTTTATAGATTTTTAAGGATAATTTCATTTATTGTAAATTTTAAATTGTACTAATTTCTTTTTACTCCCTTGTAACAAACAAAATGTTTACTACAATATTTAAATTTAAAAAAAGTTAAATTTCTAATGAACCACAGAGTAATGCTAGTGGGAGCATAAGCTTCTAATAGAGCCACCCATGCTAATAAAATCTATGGGAGTAATGAAGTAACAAAAAAGACCCAGAGTGAGTGCTGCTAAACAGCATCTATTTTCCATCTTTGAAGCAGCTGATTTATAAATATTTGGCTTTAAGTGTATAAACATATCACTTTTGTGGAGGAAAAAAATTGGTTGTGACACATTATTGCTTGGATGCCACTCAGGTAAACAAAGTTTGTGCTCATGTGTTAGGCAGAGACATACAATTCAAAAATATGGCAAAATGGTGCATCAATGGTCTCTTCCATCGTCATTAATGGTGAATACACTAGCCCAAGTATGTATACTGTATTATAATGACAAACATTATGTCAATCAAAGTACGATGAATAATACAAACCAACCCAACCAAAGTACTTCAGCAGCAATCCAGTCAATGATTACAAAGGTCAGAAAACCTAATGGATGAAGTGGACTCAAGAAATAAATGAATTTATTGTCTATACTTACTGCACCATCAAAAAACTCTAAACAAAGATGACTGCATACAGACAACAACTACATGACAAATTCACACAAAAATAACCATATCTCAGTGATATGAAACAAAGGATTGTCAATCAGAAAAGAATAATTATATACAGCAACATTATTACGCAATGTTTAAGTACATCAAACAAGTTGCAGAGCAAGTACATCAAACACACTGAAACACTAGATCAAATTGAAGATTAGACATTCATGGATAGTTTTACAATACTAATTGCTAATGAAAACATATGTAGAATAACAGTAACCAATAAAAGCATAACATAAAATTACAATCAGTGACACTAGAAACAGAGCTTTAATTAACACACACAAATTTATATGAAGAAACATTCACTAAATATATACAGATTTAGATCCTGCAGGAGTCATAAATACCTAAAATACACACATTAGAATAAGTAAGGAAAATGTTACATTATCTAAATACACATTCTGGTGCAGTCACTATAGTTATATAACATTGTAGACATACAAATAATTAGACAACAATTAGACAGACTGAAACAATACATTAAAAACGACTTAACATAAAATAAATAAGAGTTAAAAAAAAAAAAAAGACACAAAATATGTAAAACAACACGTAGATAAAAGAATACATTGACACCCTCAAACAAAAATATGTAGCTAAATCACAAAGACTTAAATGATGTAAAATCTGGGTCTTTAAAGAGAAAATGAATTATTCACAATTTAATATGAAAAGTCTAGGCAGTTTATTGCACTATCCTGACTTACAATTTGAACAAGATCAAAACAGAAACTTTGTACTTCATCAAGAGAAATATAATGAGAAATTGATTGAATTTGTGTTTGGTAATGCTAAAGCAGTGTTTCTCAACCTCTAATGAATCGTCGCCCCTTCAACATAGTATTGCCCCCTTCACTACAAAATACCGAGGCCGAGGGCCAAGACTAACGCCAAATTTGTACTGCATTGAATAGACTAGTGACTAGTATAATGTTATTTGTTTAATTATTGTACGATATAACGAATAAAATATCTAATTATTCTTAATATAATGTTTTATTATATCACCCAGAAAATTGTTTTTCGCCCCCCAAATTGTTACTAATTGCCCCCTCAACATGGAAAAATGCCCACATGGGGCGATATCGCCCCGATGAGAAACACTGAGCTAAAGAATCTTGGACACCTTGTAAGGAACTGAGTCCGAGCGTTATTTTTAGTTAATTATTTTGCTTTTTATTCTATTTTTGTTTGGGGTTTATGTTTTGTTAAGACAAAGATTCTCTCACCACTCACCTTAGTAACTAAAACAGAAGAAAGAAAAACCAACTCACTGACAAGATGAAGCGTCGTAAGGAAACTAACGTGCACTGCACTCCCAGGTGGAAGTTAAACAAAGTTCTGCAGTGAGAAAAGGGGAGACACCCCACAAGCACTAAGTAGGGAACTTGCTAAACCTTATTAAGCATCCCGAAAAATGTACTAAAGAATAATGTAAAAGGTTAGCGAGCATTGTCGGAAACTAGGCTGCCAGGAAACGAATAAAAAGTAACTGTTAGGTGTAAGTATGTAAATGAGGGGAGTGATTCCAGACTGATTTGTGATGTCACCTCAGAGTATAAAGTCAGTACATCAAGAGAAGACAATCGAGGTGAGCTCCTGATAGCAGCGTTATAAAGTGAAGTCCAGAAAGTGATCGAGGCGATTCCAGAGTGATAGAAGTTATTTCCTGAGAGAGGGATCAAGAGCGAATTTGCAGGATAGAGGAAAGGATAAAGGTTCCTAGTATATTGAGGTGACAGTTAGGATCTTAGAGTTGTAAGAAATGTTGTACATAGGTTAAGTACTTGAGATCGTCGAGTTCCAAGGGGAATAGTTCTAAGTTAGTAAGTAGATTAATTTGATTATGTCAGTTGTTCAAATTGTTGATTTTTTTCATTGAATAAATTGTTTGCTTGTTACTAACTTTGTAAATAGTCTTTAATTGAGTTGCTATTAAATAATTGATCTCTTATTGACCTTGTATATAATTATTTCGGTGCATGCGTAAGTCCAGGCCTGGCAATCTAACCACGAACCCACGTTAGGTGTACGTGGGTTCGTGTAATATGCTAAAGTACCCATTAGGTTAACCCATTAGGTTAACGGACATTTTACTGGCACACAGTTCCGTGTCGTGTAACAATCCTCTAAAAATAATATAGTACTTTACAGCCTCTCTATCCAGATTGTCTGAAAAGAATGAAGTAGAAGTGCCTGTGAAGAACAACCTTAAGTATGCTCAGATGATAAGCAGCTTGTTATATTTGTCATCTAATTCTCAACCAGATATTGCAGTCACAACATCCCAACATCCCTCTTATCACAAAAGATAAAGCATCCTTCTGAAGCAGACTTGATCTAAGTCAAGTATATATTTAAGTATATTAAACAAACCTGAAGCCCAATATATGTATATATAGATAATAGCTATAATGATTGCCTTAAATACTTATAATAGATAATGATTGCCTTAAATACTTAGGCTATAAATCTGCTAATTTAATAATTGACACTAAGTAATTTGCTACTAGAGGCATAATTATTAAATTAGCATATTTATAGTTTCAGACTCAGCTTAAGTGATCCTACAGATAATTGTCACCTCATCAGTTATGCAGATGCTAGTGGGGAAGTATCAATCCAAGCAATTTATAGACATATCCTATATTAGATTTCCAATATCTGAGAGGAACCATGAGTTTAGCCAACAGAGAACAAAATAACATGCTTTCCTTTACCAAGGCAGAGTATATTGCTTTATGAAATATCAGGAAGCTAACTGGATGAAAAATCTGTTTCAGGAACTCCATGAATCAATTTGATTATCTTTATGCAGATTAATTTTTCTAAGTTGTATCAGGTTATTTGAAAGCAACAAATTAAAATAATGCACTAAACACTGCATGTGATCTGCATTGAAATAATATAATAGAAGTTGTGCATTGTCAATTAATTTAAGTTACAAAAGATACAATATATAATATAAATATAGAAATTTGAAAAGCAACATGAGTAATGATTACATATATGAGGGTAAATCAAAAATTATCCGCAATGTTGACATAACTCTTCTTACATTGCTCATACTGACCTCTATCCTTGTTTATTTTATTGTTATACTGTTGTGGTCCTGCTATGGAATTTCAATCCTAATTCCTCCATTTGTTTTCCTTTTATTGCAGATAGATCATGGGCACTCCATTAGAAGTTTGCACCAAAGAGGAACAACGAGCAGTGTGGTCGGAAGGTATAAACAGTGCATGTTACAGTGAGATGCTTACTGACAAGCTAAAGCCTGCAATTTGAAGCAAACGCCGAGGACTACTGTCGAAAGGTGTTGTGTTGTTGCACAACAATGCCTATCCACATACTGCTGAAATGCTCTGAAAACTCACATTTGAAGTAATGGCTCATCCTCTGTATAGTCCTGATCTTGCCCCTTCGGACTACCACTTGTTTGGTCACTCAAAGAGACATTAAGGGGTTGTCAATTCACCTCGGACCAAGAAGTGAAGAACGTGGTGCATGCATGGCTCGCTGCTCAGTCAAAAACCTTTTCTGAGGGCATCAGGAAGTTTGTGCAATGATGGACCAAGTGCTTTGAAAAGCAAGGGGACTATATTGAAAAATGATAAGTTCAGTTTCCTATTTGTATTGCAATAAAAGTTATAGCAACATTGTGGATAATTTTTGACTCACCCTCATAATAATAAACTACATAAAAGTGATTAAGAAAATTTATATAAAAATAAATATTACATTACATTATTTTTTATTTACCATCTTAAAAGCGTATTTTTGGTTGTTCCTAACTGCTTCTAGAAGTTTTTTATTTTTTATTATTTCTTTGTAAAAATTTTTACATTTAATTTTTATGTTACTGCAAATTAGTAGTTCAGCTTTAACATTCTCTGGTGTTAATCTATTTCTTTTATCTCACCATAAGTTATTCATTGAAGAGAAACATCTTTTAATGTATGCATTAGAAATTCAATTATTCTCTGAACGTTCAAAAATTTGCTTTTTTTTTAATATAAATGTCCGTAACTGTGAATTATTTTTTTCTGCTTTTAACTTGTCCTCCAAATTTCCTACTATTTCCTTTATTGTGCAAAGTTCAAAATAAAAGGAGACAATGCTTTTAATGAAGTCAATTTTGTTTATATATTTATCAAGTTTACAGCAGTCTTGTATAGTTGGAATATTATTTTTAAATTAAATTTTTGAACTAAAATAAAAAATGCATTTTCGAAATCATAGCAGTCATTTAAATATTTCAATGCTCGTGAGTACACCTTATTGGCTTCTTGTTTGAATATTTTTTTCTTATTCTCTGGAAAATCCAAAAGAGCCCAATTAACTATAAAACTGCAAAAGCACTGTTCTTTTCTCTGCACTATATTGTTTCTAAGATCTGTAAAAACAGTATGTAATTCAGTGACGTCAATGTTTTCTCTTTCAAAAATTAATATATATTTTTGAAAAATATGTAAAAAGGAACGTACAAAATAACATCAGTTTTGGTAAGGATTTTTCATCGTTAATACTAGTTTCATGATCTTGCAAAAATGTCCAGATTGTAGGATTACATTCTTCTTCTCCCTGATTTATAAAATAAACGCCCAATTTTTCAGTAACCTATCATAGCTTTATATAAGCTTACCCATCTAGTAGAAATATGCTTCAAGGTTTTATAGTATGACTGTTCCAGGAAATCGAAACAATTTCTCAATTCTTTGATGTTGCAAGTACTCGATGAAAATTCATTATAGACTTTTAATACTAAACTTTCCACATCATATTTCATTGTTTTTAATGCATATTTAGCAGTATTATAGAGAATATGACAGTTACAATTAGCTTTTATTAAATTATTGTTAATTGTTTTTAATTTCGTAAAAACTGAAGATTTACATCCAAAATTGACCAGTGCATTAACAGCTCTAAATGAGGTGATATTTTCAATTGGTAATCCTGTATTTTCAATTGTTGATTTTATAACATTAAAAATTTCTTCAGAAGTTTCATCCCATGTTTGTTTAAAATCTATCAAAGCATGCACAATAGGTTGCTCGTCGTCAATCAAATTAAAATAATGAATGGCAATTGGAAATAATTTGTTATTACCTTTATTAGATCATCTGTGGCAACATTAAATGGTAAATGCTTTGCAACAGATATAATTAATTCAAGAGCATATGGAACTGATACGTTTTGCACAATAGATTCAATTTTTGTACACCCAAGTCTTATATTTTTACAAACCAAGTCAAGAAATATGGAATTGCTAACTTTACTTCTAAATTCTATGGATAAATAATTGTGATGTGACTTTACACCATGATAAGCTTGTGTCAATTCTGCTGCTGTTACCTGATCATCAAATTTAGAACTTTTCTGTTGAAATAATTGGGTCAGATTGGAGTTATGAACAAGTAAAGATACTCTTTGCTTATGAGTGTTTGCTTCCATATGAGATTTCACAGCTTTTACACCATCCCACTTTACATTAAACATAGTATTGCAAACACAACACTTAGCCATTTCATCAGATTCTTGAACCGGTCATAACCATTTTTGAAATTCGTTTTGTGTCAGCCAATCTTTATTAAATTTACAAGTTTGCTTCCTCTTTTTTGGGTTTTCAATTTCTTGAGTTGTCATATTAAATAATTAAAATAGAAATTATAAACTTGTAAACTGAAACTCACACTTGCTTCACAATAGATGTGTTCAAACAAATCCCTGACTGGTTTGAATTTAAAACCATACGAGGCATGCGCAATGTCATTTTACAGCCAAGAACTGAACAATGCACATGCCAGTTTTAAACCAGTTAGGGACTTATGTGTTGGAACAAACCTAATATTATAAAAATATTTGCAAGTATTTTGCAAAATTTACTTTGTCATAATTTCACATTTTTTAAGAAAACCGAGCAAATTAATAATTAATCTGGACCATGAATTTAAAACCGGCTTGTCTGGGTGAAAACTGGCCTGGTGGCAACACTAGGACATTATTTCAAATGCATTGATGAAACCACTAAAGGTAGTAAAATTCCATGAGTCCAAGAAATGGGTCATTGAGCCGAGGGCATTGTTAACTGTTTTTGTTTTGACAATGATTTAGATTTGTCAGCCCAAGTTTATTGTTAGTTGCAAATTGTGAAGTTTCTTCATTAAACAGTTGAGGTAATTTTTCACTTCTATGCAGTAGGGTGTGAGCTAATAATGGAAGGCTTTTTTCTTCTTGGTCTGTGAAATAGTGTGTAATGCACATACATCTTGCTATAGATTTTTATTAACAAATAAGAAATGAGAATACTAGTTAGTCTGAATGGTAACTGACTGAACAAATAAGCCAATGGTTTTCCAAATCAGAAAAGATTTGCTACAAAGGAACGAAGAAAAGAAAACAAAGAACTCTATAAATAAAGCCTATATTGCAATAACATTAAGAATGCAAGGAGAAACAGAATGAACTGTGTCAGTACTCATACTACAAACTTGTATAAGAATATATGTACATAAATCTTTATTTATCAATATTTGCACAAACAAATATTTTGTTAGCTGCACTTTTGTCCAATAGGAGAATGCCCTATAAATCTTTCAAAAACTGTTCAAATGTATGTAACACTCAAGAAACCATTCCATTCCAAGAACTTCTGAGAGCAATCTCCATTCTGTTTTTCTCCAATTTAATTTTTGCTCAATTTAATGCTTATCAATTTATTTAATGAATTTTCTTGATTAATAAATAAGTTGTGTGTTTCTAAGAAGAGCATCAATTATTTCATTCATAACAGTATAATAAATACTGAATTATATTATAAACTATAGCATAATTTAAAAAATAAATATTACAGTACCTTATATAAAAAGAATCACTCTTTTGGTTAGCTGTTACATCTTCATATTCTAAAAAATAAATAATTATAAATATTTTTATTTATTACTTACATAAATATATAAATATTACAAGATAATTTAATCAAGTATTTTCTGTAAACTTTTTTATTTAGAAAAAGTAAAAAATTAAGATGCTAAAATATTTTATTTTGATAATTAAATACAATATCATGCTTTTAATGCCAAAGATTATTTATTTAAAAACGTCTTTGGCTCTACTTGTTTAAATGTACAAATTTTAGATTATGTTAATTTATTTATCAGAATCTGTTACGACATTTTATAAATTTTTGAATTTTAATAACATTTTCAAATTCTAATAAAATTCAAGAATTCCAAATATAACAGTTTTTATATTTCGATGATAGACAGAATAATATTTGAACATAAAAGAATGAATTTTAAGAAAATTCCAGAACATTTAGAATATTAGACTTTTAACACAAATTTTCAGTAAAGGCCTGTAACTGGCTAGTAAATGAGACCAAAAACGTTTGCATTTTATAATTCTGTATGTGATGTAGCTGCTGGAAATATGTTCAAAATTAATGTAAGTTAAGGTCTTTGAATACTTAAATTGATGTACTGATTTGAGTATCCAAAGAACACTGTCAAGAAATGTAAGGGAAAACTTCAACACAGTTTATATGTAGTTGTCTATGTAAATTTGGTTATAGACTACTATTAGAATAAGTTGCCTGAGGAGGGACTATTTCCAAAATGTATACCAACAAAAAAAACCTTTTAAAAAATATCACAAATATACAAAAATCCTTGTTTTTGATTTCCTCTTCTGTTATTTCAACACACCAGTGACAGTCCAAAACAATTTTTATATATGGAGACAATCTTTTATTGAAGGCTCTGCCTCTGCACTAAAATGCAAATTCGAAACAGTGTCCTCTGGTAATTGTTGCCAATATCACAATATAATATGTTTAAGTAAAAGTATTTGTGATAATTCTATATTCTTTAAAATGTAAATACCATTGGTTAAGTTTTAATTTCTAAAGAAAATAAAAGTGATGTACTGAATTCACAGCTCATCTATATTCTTAAAACAATGTAATAAGTCTAGCCTTAAAAAAACTATTATTACATTTATATTTATAGTTTAATCTAGACAAGAAGCACACTATAGTATTTAAAATTAAAATAATTAACAAATTTAAAATTAGGAAATCTCATAATAATAAAAGTCCTGAAATTTTTAATATTTTGCAAAATTATTATGCTTAATAATTGCTTCAATTAAAAAACAATATATTTTCATTATTTTAGTTTCATTAATTAATTGTCTTATTAATATTTTTTATTTCAAATTTATTTGTTGGTTAACTTTTTCAGAGTATAAAAATAATCCAATAAAAAAAAAAAAAACAGTAAGATTATCATGACAATTTCTATTTGCTTTCAAACTATTTAGGTAGTTTGAAAGCAAATGAAAATGAGTTTAATTGAGACAATTCGGTTTATTTTATAAATTTGAGGAAGGTTTATAAAATAAACCAAAACTGTTTGTTCCTTAACTCCTTTTGCTGGAAAAGTATGAAAGGTTTTCATTTTACAAGTTATCTCTTCCAGTTTTATTTTGGATTTTAACTACAGTTTATTTTAAGACAGTTACAATAATAATAAACAAAAAAAGTAATTAAAAAATTAACCATGAATAAATACTTGAAACATGAAATTCATTTAATTAATTTATAAAATAACTAATATCAGTAATAAATAGATTTTTGAAGTATTTGAGTTCTCAAATGTATATGCAGTTATTTTTAAATTTGTATTTCTTATATCTTTTTTATTGTAAAATGTGAAAAATTTAATATTAACTATTTATAATATAATATTTTTAAAAATTACCTTCTTTGCAATATTGCACTATAAGATTAATGTCATCATGAATACTAAGCAAAAGATGTACAGCTTCTTCCCTAGTAACACCTCTCATATCTACATCATTTACCTATTAGAAAAAATTTAATTATAATTATAACAATTTAATATTGATTATATTAAAATAGAATATACACTTGAAGAATAAGGTTCTGCTTAAATTTAGAAATCAAAATTTATTGGTTTTTGATTATTGGCTCCAGTTTCAGATGAAATACAAATCAGTTATTTCTATATATAAAATATAGAATAGTAAGAAAACAAAATTTGACTTTTTTTTATAGAGGGCATTATTGGTAGTCTCTACCAATAATGCCCTCTATTGCTTCTATTTTAAATACCCTCTATAGAGGGTATTTAAAATAGAAGCAATAGGAGGGAAAAGAGAATAGAAAAAGGAAATAAGAAATGTAGAATAGAAATACAGTTAAACAAAATTAGTCAGTGAATAAAGAATTTTAACAATTTATACATAAGTTAATAATTTTTTAATAACCATACTATTTTAAACAGGAAAATAAGGTGTAAAATTAGAAAACACCACAATAATTATGTTTAGCTCTGTCTTTTGGATGTTTTATGTTGGTATTATTGTTGTATTAATATTGGACAGTAGAGAAAATGGGTTTTTTTAAATATTTTCGGGTGTAATATTATATTTTTTAAAACTTTTTATATAATTGTTATAGAATGTTATAAACCTGCTGAAAATTTTCATCTTTTAAAAATCAAGATTACTATAATTCTCTAACAAATTCAATGCAATTCTTTGCTTATACAGTAGACCCCCCCTATAATATGGTAGATACGTTCATTTTTATATGAATTCGTGTTTTACGATCACTTAAATACATGAGCCAATCACAGCCCGGCACGTATGCAGTTTAGGGACTATGGCTGTTTGAAAGGTTTTTTTTCATAAAATTAATCGATTCTAGACTAATTTGACTCAACATTTCCAAAACACGTATAATTTTTTGGGAATAATCCATATAAACTATGCTATAAACAAAAAATTGTAGGATTACTTACCGAGTGTGCACTGTTCGATGATGCCATTGCTTATACTTGTTTTCGTCATGGAGCAGTGCATCAAACGGCAGGTGCATGTTTCCTGATAAGTTATTTTTCTGCGAAAAATTTGCTGAACTTTGGAGACATCATTAATATAAATATAATTTTTATGGCTGTTAAATAATAAATGGTTTTTAGTAGGTCCATTGCTCATTTAAACTCAATGGTTTGTACAATATCCGCTATTGGTCTAGATTAGATCAATCTTGTCGCAACACGAGTCGGCGATGGCATTTTACCATATTATACAAGTTTCTTTTAGAGTGTTTACAGGAATACGATTGCAATTTTTTTGCTATTATATACGCCGTATTATATGAACCCATTTTATAGGGGGGTCTACTGTATTTATAGAGAAAGTTTTGTAATTTTTCAATATTATTATAAGCAAATTCAACATTTTAATGTGCAAATTTAAATTAAGCCAAGATAATTATTATTATGTCATTATTATGCTTTTGTATTCTTGATTTTATAAACTATTCTTCCATGCAACAGTACTTTGATATATTATATTTAGTAATTTCAATTTTAATAATCTTGCAGTATTTGTTTTATTTACTTTTTTTTTATTTTGTATTCATTTGTTAATGCTAATAGCTTTCCCTGTTCACTATCAGCTTTAGCAACTTAAGAAACAAATTTTTTTTTTAGTATAATTTTTGCAGCATTTCAATATTGAACAGTTATCTATTTTAAATTACATTATTTTCTTTCAAAATTTATAAATCTTTTCATTGCATGATATTTTCAAGTCACCATGTTTTTATATTTTATTTGAATGCTGTTAATTAGCTTTTTCTTGCAACCAACTGTCTGCTATATTATTTCATATAAAGCAATTTCTTATACATAAAAATATACATAAGAAATTACTTTACTTTAGCATATTATAACAGAACGCATTTGAAAAAATACATTTAGAAAGGCTAATTTATACTTAAATGAATCCTTTGGTTTAAAGTAATATATATATATATATATATAGAAGTAATAATTAACAATTAGTCAACAAACATGAGCTATGTAAATAAAATAATTGTTTANTTTTGCCCCCCAAATTGTTACTAATTGCCCCCTCAACATGGAAAAATGCCCACATGGGGCGATATCGCCCCGATGAGAAACACTGAGCTAAAGAATCTTGGACACCTTGTAAGGAACTGAGTCCGAGCGTTATTTTTAGTTAATTATTTTGCTTTTTATTCTATTTTTGTTTGGGGTTTATGTTTTGTTAAGATAAAGATTCTCTCACCACTCACCTTAGTAACTAAAACAGAAGAAAGAAAAACCAACTCACTGACAAGATGAAGCGTCGTAAGGAAACTAACGTGCACTGCACTCCCAGGTGGAAGTTAAACAAAGTTCTGCAGTGAGAAAAGGGGAGACACCCCACAAGCACTAAGTAGGGAACTTGCTAAACCTTATTAAGCATCCCGAAAAATGTACTAAAGAATAATGTAAAAGGTTAGCGAGCATTGTCGGAAACTAGGCTGCCAGGAAACGAATAAAAAGTAACTGTTAGGTGTAAGTATGTAAATGAGGGGAGTGATTCCAGACTGATTTGTGATGTCACCTCAGAGTATAAAGTCAGTACATCAAGAGAAGACAATCGAGGTGAGCTCCTGATAGCAGCGTTATAAAGTGAAGTCCAGAAAGTGATCGAGGCGATTCCAGAGTGATAGAAGTTATTTCCTGAGAGAGGGATCAAGAGCGAATTTGCAGGATAGAGGAAAGGATAAAGGTTCCTAGTATATTGAGGTGACAGTTAGGATCTTAGAGTTGTAAGAAATGTTGTACATAGGTTAAGTACTTGAGATCGTCGAGTTCCAAGGGGAATAGTTCTAAGTTAGTAAGTAGATTAATTTGATTATGTCAGTTGTTCAAATTGTTGATTTTTTTCATTGAATAAATTGTTTGCTTGTTACTAACTTTGTAAATAGTCTTTAATTGAGTTGCTATTAAATAATTGATCTCTTATTGACCTTGTATATAATTATTTCGGTGCATGCGTAAGTCCAGGCCTGGCAATCTAACCACGAACCCACGTTAGGTGTACGTGGGTTCGTGTAATATGCTAAAGTACCCATTAGGTTAACCCATTAGGTTAACGGACATTTTACTGGCACACAGTTCCGTGTCGTGTAACAATCCTCTAAAAATAATATAGTACTTTACAGCCTCTCTATCCAGATTGTCTGAAAAGAATGAAGTAGAAGTGCCTGTGAAGAACAACCTTAAGTATGCTCAGATGATAAGCAGCTTGTTATATTTGTCATCTAATTCTCAACCAGATATTGCAGTCACAACATCCCAACATCCCTCTTATCACAAAAGATAAAGCATCCTTCTGAAGCAGACTTGATCTAAGTCAAGTATATATTTAAGTATATTAAACAAACCTGAAGCCCAATATATGTATATATAGATAATAGCTATAATGATTGCCTTAAATACTTATAATAGATAATGATTGCCTTAAATACTTAGGCTATAAATCTGCTAATTTAATAATTGACACTAAGTAATTTGCTACTAGAGGCATAATTATTAAATTAGCATATTTATAGTTTCAGACTCAGCTTAAGTGATCCTACAGATAATTGTCACCTCATCAGTTATGCAGATGCTAGTGGGGAAGTATCAATCCAAGCAATTTATAGACATATCCTATATTAGATTTCCAATATCTGAGAGGAACCATGAGTTTAGCCAACAGAGAACAAAATAACATGCTTTCCTTTACCAAGGCAGAGTATATTGCTTTATGAAATATCAGGAAGCTAACTGGATGAAAAATCTGTTTCAGGAACTCCATGAATCAATTTGATTATCTTTATGCAGATTAATTTTTCTAAGTTGTATCAGGTTATTTGAAAGCAACAAATTAAAATAATGCACTAAACACTGCATGTGATCTGCATTGAAATAATATAATAGAAGTTGTGCATTGTCAATTAATTTAAGTTACAAAAGATACAATATATAATATAAATATAGAAATTTGAAAAGCAACATGAGTAATGATTACATATATGAGGGTAAATCAAAAATTATCCGCAATGTTGACATAACTCTTCTTACATTGCTCATACTGACCTCTATCCTTGTTTATTTTATTGTTATACTGTTGTGGTCCTGCTATGGAATTTCAATCCTAATTCCTCCATTTGTTTTCCTTTTATTGCAGATAGATCATGGGCACTCCATTAGAAGTTTGCACCAAAGAGGAACAACGAGCAGTGTGGTCGGAAGGTATAAACAGTGCATGTTACAGTGAGATGCTTACTGACAAGCTAAAGCCTGCAATTTGAAGCAAACGCCGAGGACTACTGTCGAAAGGTGTTGTGTTGTTGCACAACAATGCCTATCCACATACTGCTGAAATGCTCTGAAAACTCACATTTGAAGTAATGGCTCATCCTCTGTATAGTCCTGATCTTGCCCCTTCGGACTACCACTTGTTTGGTCACTCAAAGAGACATTAAGGGGTTGTCAATTCACCTCGGACCAAGAAGTGAAGAACGTGGTGCATGCATGGCTCGCTGCTCAGTCAAAAACCTTTTCTGAGGGCATCAGGAAGTTTGTGCAATGATGGACCAAGTGCTTTGAAAAGCAAGGGGACTATATTGAAAAATGATAAGTTCAGTTTCCTATTTGTATTGCAATAAAAGTTATAGCAACATTGTGGATAATTTTTGACTCACCCTCATAATAATAAACTACATAAAAGTGATTAAGAAAATTTATATAAAAATAAATATTACATTACATTATTTTTTATTTACCATCTTAAAAGCGTATTTTTGGTTGTTCCTAACTGCTTCTAGAAGTTTTTTATTTTTTATTATTTCTTTGTAAAAATTTTTACATTTAATTTTTATGTTACTGCAAATTAGTAGTTCAGCTTTAACATTCTCTGGTGTTAATCTATTTCTTTTATCTCACCATAAGTTATTCATTGAAGAGAAACATCTTTTAATGTATGCATTAGAAATTCAATTATTCTCTGAACGTTCAAAAATTTGCTTTTTTTTTAATATAAATGTCCGTAACTGTGAATTATTTTTTTCTGCTTTTAACTTGTCCTCCAAATTTCCTACTATTTCCTTTATTGTGCAAAGTTCAAAATAAAAGGAGACAATGCTTTTAATGAAGTCAATTTTGTTTATATATTTATCAAGTTCACAGCAGTCTTGTATAGTTGGAATATTATTTTTAAATTAAATTTTTGAACTAAAATAAAAAATGCATTTTCGAAATCATAGCAGTCATTTAAATATTTCAATGCTCGTGAGTACACCTTATTGGCTTCTTGTTTGAATATTTTTTTCTTATTCTCTGGAAAATCCAAAAGAGCCCAATTAACTATAAAACTGCAAAAGCACTGTTCTTTTCTCTGCACTATATTGTTTCTAAGATCTGTAAAAACAGTATGTAATTCAGTGACGTCAATGTTTTCTCTTTCAAAAATTAATATATATTTTTGAAAAATATGTAAAAAGGAACGTACAAAATAACATCAGTTTTGGTAAGGATTTTTCATCGTTAATACTAGTTTCATGATCTTGCAAAAATGTCCAGATTGTAGGATTACATTCTTCTTCTCCCTGATTTATAAAATAAACGCCCAATTTTTCAGTAACCTATCATAGCTTTATATAAGCTTACCCATCTAGTAGAAATATGCTTCAAGGTTTTATAGTATGACTGTTCCAGGAAATCGAAACAATTTCTCAATTCTTTGATGTTGCAAGTACTCGATGAAAATTCATTATAGACTTTTAATACTAAACTTTCCACATCATATTTCATTGTTTTTAATGCATATTTAGCAGTATTATAGAGAATATGACAGTTACAATTAGCTTTTATTAAATTATTGTTAATTGTTTTTAATTTCGTAAAAACTGAAGATTTACATCCAAAATTGACCAGTGCATTAACAGCTCTAAATGAGGTGATATTTTCAATTGGTAATCCTGTATTTTCAATTGTTGATTTTATAACATTAAAAATTTCTTCAGAAGTTTCATCCCATGTTTGTTTAAAATCTATCAAAGCATGCACAATAGGTTGCTCGTCGTCAATCAAATTAAAATAATGAATGGCAATTGGAAATAATTTGTTATTACCTTTATTAGATCATCTGTGGCAACATTAAATGGTAAATGCTTTGCAACAGATATAATTAATTCAAGAGCATATGGAACTGATACGTTTTGCACAATAGATTCAATTTTTGTACACCCAAGTCTTATATTTTTACAAACCAAGTCAAGAAATATGGAATTGCTAACTTTACTTCTAAATTCTATGGATAAATAATTGTGATGTGACTTTACACCATGATAAGCTTGTGTCAATTCTGCTGCTGTTACCTGATCATCAAATTTAGAACTTTTCTGTTGAAATAATTGGGTCAGATTGGAGTTATGAACAAGTAAAGATACTCTTTGCTTATGAGTGTTTGCTTCCATATGAGATTTCACAGCTTTTACACCATCCCACTTTACATTAAACATAGTATTGCAAACACAACACTTAGCCATTTCATCAGATTCTTGAACCGGTCATAACCATTTTTGAAATTCGTTTTGTGTCAGCCAATCTTTATTAAATTTACAAGTTTGCTTCCTCTTTTTTGGGTTTTCAATTTCTTGAGTTGTCATATTAAATAATTAAAATAGAAATTATAAACTTGTAAACTGAAACTCACACTTGCTTCACAATAGATGTGTTCAAACAAATCCCTGACTGGTTTGAATTTAAAACCATACGAGGCATGCGCAATGTCATTTTACAGCCAAGAACTGAACAATGCACATGCCAGTTTTAAACCAGTTAGGGACTTATGTGTTGGAACAAACCTAATATTATAAAAATATTTGCAAGTATTTTGCAAAATTTACTTTGTCATAATTTCACATTTTTTAAGAAAACCGAGCAAATTAATAATTAATCTGGACCATGAATTTAAAACCGGCTTGTCTGGGTGAAAACTGGCCTGGTGGCAACACTAGGACATTATTTCAAATGCATTGATGAAACCACTAAAGGTAGTAAAATTCCATGAGTCCAAGAAATGGGTCATTGAGCCGAGGGCATTGTTAACTGTTTTTGTTTTGACAATGATTTAGATTTGTCAGCCCAAGTTTATTGTTAGTTGCAAATTGTGAAGTTTCTTCATTAAACAGTTGAGGTAATTTTTCACTTCTATGCAGTAGGGTGTGAGCTAATAATGGAAGGCTTTTTTCTTCTTGGTCTGTGAAATAGTGTGTAATGCACATACATCTTGCTATAGATTTTTATTAACAAATAAGAAATGAGAATACTAGTTAGTCTGAATGGTAACTGACTGAACAAATAAGCCAATGGTTTTCCAAATCAGAAAAGATTTGCTACAAAGGAACGAAGAAAAGAAAACAAAGAACTCTATAAATAAAGCCTATATTGCAATAACATTAAGAATGCAAGGAGAAACAGAATGAACTGTGTCAGTACTCATACTACAAACTTGTATAAGAATATATGTACATAAATCTTTATTTATCAATATTTGCACAAACAAATATTTTGTTAGCTGCACTTTTGTCCAATAGGAGAATGCCCTATAAATCTTTCAAAAACTGTTCAAATGTATGTAACACTCAAGAAACCATTCCATTCCAAGAACTTCTGAGAGCAATCTCCATTCTGTTTTTCTCCAATTTAATTTTTGCTCAATTTAATGCTTATCAATTTATTTAATGAATTTTCTTGATTAATAAATAAGTTGTGTGTTTCTAAGAAGAGCATCAATTATTTCATTCATAACAGTATAATAAATACTGAATTATATTATAAACTATAGCATAATTTAAAAAATAAATATTACAGTACCTTATATAAAAAGAATCACTCTTTTGGTTAGCTGTTACATCTTCATATTCTAAAAAATAAATAATTATAAATATTTTTATTTATTACTTACATAAATATATAAATATTACAAGATAATTTAATCAAGTATTTTCTGTAAACTTTTTTATTTAGAAAAAGTAAAAAATTAAGATGCTAAAATATTTTATTTTGATAATTAAATACAATATCATGCTTTTAATGCCAAAGATTATTTATTTAAAAACGTCTTTGGCTCTACTTGTTTAAATGTACAAATTTTAGATTATGTTAATTTATTTATCAGAATCTGTTACGACATTTTATAAATTTTTGAATTTTAATAACATTTTCAAATTCTAATAAAATTCAAGAATTCCAAATATAACAGTTTTTATATTTCGATGATAGACAGAATAATATTTGAACATAAAAGAATGAATTTTAAGAAAATTCCAGAACATTTAGAATATTAGACTTTTAACACAAATTTTCAGTAAAGGCCTGTAACTGGCTAGTAAATGAGACCAAAAACGTTTGCATTTTATAATTCTGTATGTGATGTAGCTGCTGGAAATATGTTCAAAATTAATGTAAGTTAAGGTCTTTGAATACTTAAATTGATGTACTGATTTGAGTATCCAAAGAACACTGTCAAGAAATGTAAGGGAAAACTTCAACACAGTTTATATGTAGTTGTCTATGTAAATTTGGTTATAGACTACTATTAGAATAAGTTGCCTGAGGAGGGACTATTTCCAAAATGTATACCAACAAAAAAAACCTTTTAAAAAATATCACAAATATACAAAAATCCTTGTTTTTGATTTCCTCTTCTGTTATTTCAACACACCAGTGACAGTCCAAAACAATTTTTATATATGGAGACAATCTTTTATTGAAGGCTCTGCCTCTGCACTAAAATGCAAATTCGAAACAGTGTCCTCTGGTAATTGTTGCCAATATCACAATATAATATGTTTAAGTAAAAGTATTTGTGATAATTCTATATTCTTTAAAATGTAAATACCATTGGTTAAGTTTTAATTTCTAAAGAAAATAAAAGTGATGTACTGAATTCACAGCTCATCTATATTCTTAAAACAATGTAATAAGTCTAGCCTTAAAAAAACTATTATTACATTTATATTTATAGTTTAATCTAGACAAGAAGCACACTATAGTATTTAAAATTAAAATAATTAACAAATTTAAAATTAGGAAATCTCATAATAATAAAAGTCCTGAAATTTTTAATATTTTGCAAAATTATTATGCTTAATAATTGCTTCAATTAAAAAACAATATATTTTCATTATTTTAGTTTCATTAATTAATTGTCTTATTAATATTTTTTATTTCAAATTTATTTGTTGGTTAACTTTTTCAGAGTATAAAAATAATCCAATAAAAAAAAAAAAAACAGTAAGATTATCATGACAATTTCTATTTGCTTTCAAACTATTTAGGTAGTTTGAAAGCAAATGAAAATGAGTTTAATTGAGACAATTCGGTTTATTTTATAAATTTGAGGAAGGTTTATAAAATAAACCAAAACTGTTTGTTCCTTAACTCCTTTTGCTGGAAAAGTATGAAAGGTTTTCATTTTACAAGTTATCTCTTCCAGTTTTATTTTGGATTTTAACTACAGTTTATTTTAAGACAGTTACAATAATAATAAACAAAAAAAGTAATTAAAAAATTAACCATGAATAAATACTTGAAACATGAAATTCATTTAATTAATTTATAAAATAACTAATATCAGTAATAAATAGATTTTTGAAGTATTTGAGTTCTCAAATGTATATGCAGTTATTTTTAAATTTGTATTTCTTATATCTTTTTTATTGTAAAATGTGAAAAATTTAATATTAACTATTTATAATATAATATTTTTAAAAATTACCTTCTTTGCAATATTGCACTATAAGATTAATGTCATCATGAATACTAAGCAAAAGATGTACAGCTTCTTCCCTAGTAACACCTCTCATATCTACATCATTTACCTATTAGAAAAAATTTAATTATAATTATAACAATTTAATATTGATTATATTAAAATAGAATATACACTTGAAGAATAAGGTTCTGCTTAAATTTAGAAATCAAAATTTATTGGTTTTTGATTATTGGCTCCAGTTTCAGATGAAATACAAATCAGTTATTTCTATATATAAAATATAGAATAGTAAGAAAACAAAATTTGACTTTTTTTTATAGAGGGCATTATTGGTAGTCTCTACCAATAATGCCCTCTATTGCTTCTATTTTAAATACCCTCTATAGAGGGTATTTAAAATAGAAGCAATAGGAGGGAAAAGAGAATAGAAAAAGGAAATAAGAAATGTAGAATAGAAATACAGTTAAACAAAATTAGTCAGTGAATAAAGAATTTTAACAATTTATACATAAGTTAATAATTTTTTAATAACCATACTATTTTAAACAGGAAAATAAGGTGTAAAATTAGAAAACACCACAATAATTATGTTTAGCTCTGTCTTTTGGATGTTTTATGTTGGTATTATTGTTGTATTAATATTGGACAGTAGAGAAAATGGGTTTTTTTAAATATTTTCGGGTGTAATATTATATTTTTTAAAACTTTTTATATAATTGTTATAGAATGTTATAAACCTGCTGAAAATTTTCATCTTTTAAAAATCAAGATTACTATAATTCTCTAACAAATTCAATGCAATTCTTTGCTTATACAGTAGACCCCCCCTATAATATGGTAGATACGTTCATTTTTATATGAATTCGTGTTTTACGATCACTTAAATACATGAGCCAATCACAGCCCGGCACGTATGCAGTTTAGGGACTATGGCTGTTTGAAAGGTTTTTTTTCATAAAATTAATCGATTCTAGACTAATTTGACTCAACATTTCCAAAACACGTATAATTTTTTGGGAATAATCCATATAAACTATGCTATAAACAAAAAATTGTAGGATTACTTACCGAGTGTGCACTGTTCGATGATGCCATTGCTTATACTTGTTTTCGTCATGGAGCAGTGCATCAAACGGCAGGTGCATGTTTCCTGATAAGTTATTTTTCTGCGAAAAATTTGCTGAACTTTGGAGACATCATTAATATAAATATAATTTTTATGGCTGTTAAATAATAAATGGTTTTTAGTAGGTCCATTGCTCATTTAAACTCAATGGTTTGTACAATATCCGCTATTGGTCTAGATTAGATCAATCTTGTCGCAACACGAGTCGGCGATGGCATTTTACCATATTATACAAGTTTCTTTTAGAGTGTTTACAGGAATACGATTGCAATTTTTTTGCTATTATATACGCCGTATTATATGAACCCATTTTATAGGGGGGTCTACTGTATTTATAGAGAAAGTTTTGTAATTTTTCAATATTATTATAAGCAAATTCAACATTTTAATGTGCAAATTTAAATTAAGCCAAGATAATTATTATTATGTCATTATTATGCTTTTGTATTCTTGATTTTATAAACTATTCTTCCATGCAACAGTACTTTGATATATTATATTTAGTAATTTCAATTTTAATAATCTTGCAGTATTTGTTTTATTTACTTTTTTTTTATTTTGTATTCATTTGTTAATGCTAATAGCTTTCCCTGTTCACTATCAGCTTTAGCAACTTAAGAAACAAATTTTTTTTTTAGTATAATTTTTGCAGCATTTCAATATTGAACAGTTATCTATTTTAAATTACATTATTTTCTTTCAAAATTTATAAATCTTTTCATTGCATGATATTTTCAAGTCACCATGTTTTTATATTTTATTTGAATGCTGTTAATTAGCTTTTTCTTGCAACCAACTGTCTGCTATATTATTTCATATAAAGCAATTTCTTATACATAAAAATATACATAAGAAATTACTTTACTTTAGCATATTATAACAGAACGCATTTGAAAAAATACATTTAGAAAGGCTAATTTATACTTAAATGAATCCTTTGGTTTAAAGTAATATATATATATATATATATAGAAGTAATAATTAACAATTAGTCAACAAACATGAGCTATGTAAATAAAATAATTGTTTAATCTGTAAGTAACTGATTATATCCTGTTCTAATGTAGTTTTATTATATTATTTAATAGGTGTTTTATCTATTAATATAGAAACTGCTAAATTACTGCTTTATCTATTATTATCATGCAAAAATATTTAACTAAATATGAAATAAACAAAAACATTCAAAATACAATCTAAATCTAGATTTGCTTTTGCTTATAAATGACTTTATCTCAAACATGATTAAATTAATTGTATGATATTTAAATGATTTAAATTATGAATTAAGTATCTTAATTCATGTTCATTGTAATAACCAACTCCATAAATTAATTTTAAATCATAACAACTATAAAAATGCTAATAAAGTTCAAAGATAAAAAACATTTTTGAGATGATATACATCTCATCATCAAGTTAACAAATATTATTCATTGAGTTTTTTGATCTGATAATGAGTTGTATATCATCTTAAAAAACATTGTATCTGAATAAACTGTGAACTTTTTGACTTTTTAACATTTTTATGGCTATTTTGATTTGTTGAAATTTATTACTTGTTTAATTCTAAAAAATTTTACATTAATTGTAATATAATTAAATTATTTTAAATATTTGATTTGTTCATATTATTTTCTTTATCATTTTCTTTTATATAAATTCTTTATTCTTATAATCATATCTTTCTTAAAATTGTTATCTTATCTAACATATTTATTAATAATTAAATCATTTCTTAATAAAATTGAAGACAGTCTGCCCAAAAAGGACCACCATTTATTGTTTCCGTGTTCTAGACAATACATTCTTTGCAACAGACCTTTCCTTTTAGGCTACTTGTTGCCAGAAGTTTAAAAAGTCCTTTTAAAAAGTCCTTATATATTTTGTGTTTTTTAAAAGGACTTTTTAAACTTCTGACAATAAGTAGCCTAAAAGGAAAGGTCTGTTGCCAAGAATGTATTGTCTAGAACACGGAAACAATAAATGGTGGTCCTTTTTGGGCAGACTGTCTTCAATTTTATTAAAAAATAATCTCCATCGGATGAAAAATTTACAGATAAATCATTTCTTTTAATAATTCATGATATATTTTGCCGGAATCAAATTTTATCCATTTTATTTCTAATTAATATGATTTTAATTAAAAATTCTAAAAACAATATAATAAAAATTTGAATTTATTCAAATGACAAATTTTCAATATCTTTTCTGAGTTTATCAAGTTAATTCTTGGAAACTGAATGCAGTAATAAAAGCTAGAAACATATTTGAATCAAATATACTTAACCTTAAGTATTTTATCTCCTAATTGTAAACCCTGAAGTGCTGCAGGACTACCAGTCTGTACAGCTGCAACAAATATTCCAACATCATTACCTCCTGAAAGTCGTATGCCTAAATTTCCATCTTTTCGAAATGATATAAATCGTGGATCTGGTCTAAAATAGAAATAAATGATTTAAGTACATATATTCATTAATTGTTATCAGATTTAAAGAAAAATAAATAAGAGAGTAAGCATAGAATGTTAAATATAAACAATTATTCTTTGCAATTAACAATACACACTTATTTTAAAATGTACAAATGCAGAATAAATAATTAAGGAAAGAAAGTAATTACAAGATTAAATTTATTAATTAGAAGAGTCTACTAAAAACTATTTATTTTAATGAATAAAAAAAATTGAATGTTTAGAAATTTCAAGTANCCTCTTTTTTGGGTTTTCAATTTCTTGAGTTGTCATATTAAATAATTAAAATAGAAATTATAAACTTGTAAACTGAAACTCACACTTGCTTCACAATAGATGTGTTCAAACAAATCCCTGACTGGTTTGAATTTAAAACCATACGAGGCATGCGCAATGTCATTTTACAGCCAAGAACTGAACAATGCACATGCCAGTTTTAAACCAGTTAGGGACTTATGTGTTGGAACAAACCTAATATTATAAAAATATTTGCAAGTATTTTGCAAAATTTACTTTGTCATAATTTCACATTTTTTAAGAAAACCGAGCAAATTAATAATTAATCTGGACCATGAATTTAAAACCGGCTTGTCTGGGTGAAAACTGGCCTGGTGGCAACACTAGGACATTATTTCAAATGCATTGATGAAACCACTAAAGGTAGTAAAATTCCATGAGTCCAAGAAATGGGTCATTGAGCCGAGGGCATTGTTAACTGTTTTTGTTTTGACAATGATTTAGATTTGTCAGCCCAAGTTTATTGTTAGTTGCAAATTGTGAAGTTTCTTCATTAAACAGTTGAGGTAATTTTTCACTTCTATGCAGTAGGGTGTGAGCTAATAATGGAAGGCTTTTTTCTTCTTGGTCTGTGAAATAGTGTGTAATGCACATACATCTTGCTATAGATTTTTATTAACAAATAAGAAATGAGAATACTAGTTAGTCTGAATGGTAACTGACTGAACAAATAAGCCAATGGTTTTCCAAATCAGAAAAGATTTGCTACAAAGGAACGAAGAAAAGAAAACAAAGAACTCTATAAATAAAGCCTATATTGCAATAACATTAAGAATGCAAAGAGAAACAGAATGAACTGTGTCAGTACTCATACTACAAACTTGTATAAGAATATATGTACATAAATCTTTATTTATCAATATTTGCACAAACAAATATTTTGTTAGCTGCACTTTTGTCCAATAGGAGAATGCCCTATAAATCTTTCAAAAACTGTTCAAATGTATGTAACACTCAAGAAACCATTCCATTCCAAGAACTTCTGAGAGCAATCTCCATTCTGTTTTTCTCCAATTTAATTTTTGCTCAATTTAATGCTTATCAATTTATTTAATGAATTTTCTTGATTAATAAATAAGTTGTGTGTTTCTAAGAAGAGCATCAATTATTTCATTCATAACAGTATAATAAATACTGAATTATATTATAAACTATAGCATAATTTAAAAAATAAATATTACAGTACCTTATATAAAAAGAATCACTCTTTTGGTTAGCTGTTACATCTTCATATTCTAAAAAATAAATAATTATAAATATTTTTATTTATTACTTACATAAATATATAAATATTACAAGATAATTTAATCAAGTATTTTCTGTAAACTTTTTTATTTAGAAAAAGTAAAAAATTAAGATGCTAAAATATTTTATTTTGATAATTAAATACAATATCATGCTTTTAATGCCAAAGATTATTTATTTAAAAACGTCTTTGGCTCTACTTGTTTAAATGTACAAATTTTAGATTATGTTAATTTATTTATCAGAATCTGTTACGACATTTTATAAATTTTTGAATTTTAATAACATTTTCAAATTCTAATAAAATTCAAGAATTCCAAATATAACAGTTTTTATATTTCGATGATAGACAGAATAATATTTGAACATAAAAGAATGAATTTTAAGAAAATTCCAGAACATTTAGAATATTAGACTTTTAACACAAATTTTCAGTAAAGGCCTGTAACTGGCTAGTAAATGAGACCAAAAACGTTTGCATTTTATAATTCTGTATGTGATGTAGCTGCTGGAAATATGTTCAAAATTAATGTAAGTTAAGGTCTTTGAATACTTAAATTGATGTACTGATTTGAGTATCCAAAGAACACTGTCAAGAAATGTAAGGGAAAACTTCAACACAGTTTATATGTAGTTGTCTATGTAAATTTGGTTATAGACTACTATTAGAATAAGTTGCCTGAGGAGGGACTATTTCCAAAATGCATACCAACAAAAAAAACCTTTTAAAAAATATCACAAATATACAAAAATCCTTGTTTTTGATTTCCTCTTCTGTTATTTCAACACACCAGTGACAGTCCAAAACAATTTTTATATATGGAGACAATCTTTTATTGAAGGCTCTGCCTCTGCACTAAAATGCAAATTCGAAACAGTGTCCTCTGGTAATTGTTGCCAATATCACAATATAATATGTTTAAGTAAAAGTATTTGTGATAATTCTATATTCTTTAAAATGTAAATACCATTGGTTAAGTTTTAATTTCTAAAGAAAATAAAAGTGATGTACTGAATTCACAGCTCATCTATATTCTTAAAACAATGTAATAAGTCTAGCCTTAAAAAAACTATTATTACATTTATATTTATAGTTTAATCTAGACAAGAAGCACACTATAGTATTTAAAATTAAAATAATTAACAAATTTAAAATTAGGAAATCTCATAATAATAAAAGTCCTGAAATTTTTAATATTTTGCAAAATTATTATGCTTAATAATTGCTTCAATTAAAAAACAATATATTTTCATTATTTTAGTTTCATTAATTAATTGTCTTATTAATATTTTTTATTTCAAATTTATTTGTTGGTTAACTTTTTCAGAGTATAAAAATAATCCAATAAAAAAAAAAAAAACAGTAAGATTATCATGACAATTTCTATTTGCTTTCAAACTATTTAGGTAGTTTGAAAGCAAATGAAAATGAGTTTAATTGAGACAATTCGGTTTATTTTATAAATTTGAGGAAGGTTTATAAAATAAACCAAAACTGTTTGTTCCTTAACTCCTTTTGCTGGAAAAGTATGAAAGGTTTTCATTTTACAAGTTATCTCTTCCAGTTTTATTTTGGATTTTAACTACAAGACAGTTACAATAATAATAAACAAAAAAAGTAATTAAAAAATTAACCATGAATAAATACTTGAAACATGAAATTCATTTAATTAATTTATAAAATAACTAATATCAGTAATAAATAGATTTTTGAAGTATTTGAGTTCTCAAATGTATATGCAGTTATTTTTAAATTTGTATTTCTTATATCTTTTTTATTGTAAAATGTGAAAAATTTAATATTAACTATTTATAATATAATATTTTTAAAAATTACCTTCTTTGCAATATTGCACTATAAGATTAATGTCATCATGAATACTAAGCAAAAGATGTACAGCTTCTTCCCTAGTAACACCTCTCATATCTACATCATTTACCTATTAGAAAAAATTTAATTATAATTATAACAATTTAATATTGATTATATTAAAATAGAATATACACTTGAAGAATAAGGTTCTGCTTAAATTTAGAAATCAAAATTTATTGGTTTTTGATTATTGGCTCCAGTTTCAGATGAAATACAAATCAGTTATTTCTATATATAAAATATAGAATAGTAAGAAAACAAAATTTGACTTTTTTTTATAGAGGGCATTATTGGTAGTCTCTACCAATAATGCCCTCTATTGCTTCTATTTTAAATACCCTCTATAGAGGGTATTTAAAATAGAAGCAATAGGAGGGAAAAGAGAATAGAAAAAGGAAATAAGAAATGTAGAATAGAAATACAGTTAAACAAAATTAGTCAGTGAATAAAGAATTTTAACAATTTATACATAAGTTAATAATTTTTTAATAACCATACTATTTTAAACAGGAAAATAAGGTGTAAAATTAGAAAACACCACAATAATTATGTTTAGCTCTGTCTTTTGGATGTTTTATGTTGGTATTATTGTTGTATTAATATTGGACAGTAGAGAAAATGGGTTTTTTTAAATATTTTCGGGTGTAATATTATATTTTTTAAAACTTTTTATATAATTGTTATAGAATGTTATAAACCTGCTGAAAATTTTCATCTTTTAAAAATCAAGATTACTATAATTCTCTAACAAATTCAATGCAATTCTTTGCTTATACAGTAGACCCCCCCTATAATATGGTAGATACGTTCATTTTTATATGAATTCGTGTTTTACGATCACTTAAATACATGAGCCAATCACAGCCCGGCACGTATGCAGTTTAGGGACTATGGCTGTTTGAAAGGTTTTTTTTCATAAAATTAATCGATTCTAGACTAATTTGACTCAACATTTCCAAAACACGTATAATTTTTTGGGAATAATCCATATAAACTATGCTATAAACAAAAAATTGTAGGATTACTTACCGAGTGTGCACTGTTCGATGATGCCATTGCTTATACTTGTTTTCGTCATGGAGCAGTGCATCAAACGGCAGGTGCATGTTTCCTGATAAGTTATTTTTCTGCGAAAAATTTGCTGAACTTTGGAGACATCATTAATATAAATATAATTTTTATGG